>NC_084665.1:127079601-127379601 GCF_028389875.1 Rhea pennata | reverse complement strand
CATAGTTCTTTAATGCTCTTTTTGCCTTTCTTAAAAATGGGTCTTGTGGTAGTCCTTTTCTAGCCTCTCACAATCATCATGATTATCTAGATGATCATCTGGATACATCAGAGTGTTGTACAATCACATCAGCCTGGTTGCTTAGCAGCCTTGGAAAAATCCTATGCGGCCCCATGGATTTAAATGCATCCAGCTTCTTTAAGTAGTCGGAGCCTATTTCTCCCCACATTTTTTTGCTGTCACTCTGCTTCCTGGCTGTGCTGGTGCGTGCAGAGGTCTTGGAGCTGTCTTCTGAAGACTTAGGCAGAAAAAGTTGTTGAGTGTTTCAGTCTTTCTGTACTATCTATTACTAGGTTGTCCTGCTCATTCATCGATGCACCTAATTTTTCTCTCAGCTTTCTTTTACTACTACCGCTTTCTTTTATTACTATCATTTTTGTAGATAAATGCCTAAACTGGAGGTGGGTCTGCCAGCCGGGTTAGGGGATTGTCCTGGGATGTGTTTTCACCAGCTGATAGTTGTCTTCTTCTGTGAATGGCACCTGTGGGCTCTCTTTGCACCTCCTGCACTTTGTGATAATTGCATTGCTCCTCTTCACACATTTGGGTCCCAGTGCTTCTAGTCACTGCCACTTTTTAGGTGTCAGATAAATAAGAAGCTGTACATGAATGTTCTCTGCCTCTTCGTGAGATCTCTTGTTGGGCAGGGAACTTCTCATGCTGAGAGTTCCTGATTGCTGTCCACAAACTGCATGAATGCAGAGACCGCCTCAGATTACTTCCTCCTCTGCTGCAGTCCGAAAGAGGGAAAAAGACGACCAACTGACAAGCTTTAGAGTCATGTAAAAAGTTAAATACCATTTCTTTTCTGTTTTAATTTGGTGACCAGAGGATTATGTGAGATTTCACCTAGTTTGTGACTTCATTTTTTTGGTTTTATCTTAAGGTTGTTACTGATTTAGAGTTTGAGTCTCAGCAAACAGTAGAGCCTAGTATATTATACCGATTTCTGTGAAATGACTGGAAGTAGTTGGGTTGTGATATATAGAGAGCTTGGTTTGCAGAGGGCAATGAAACTGAATAAATACCATACTGTGAATTGAAAACAATAAAAACAATAGAAGTTTCACATACTCTTTGTGATCTAGCTGGACTTGTCAGATCTTCAAAAAATGTCTTAATCTAAGAATTTGAGTATGTTTTACAGTTTTCTTTCCTTGCAGTAGAGCTCCTGCATTCATTTCTGAAAGTTTTGTTTCATCTGATTTTTATATAATGGTGCAACATAATGTCAAGATGTGTAGAAAAAATACATATTATTTATTGCTAATGCTGGTCTAGTAGAACTGTAGTTTTCAGAATTAATTTTAGTTACTAAACTGCTGAAACATTGCTATGTTTTTATGAACAGATGAGTATGTGTTATTTAGACTGTTAAAACTTTGACTGTTTTATTTTATGATTGTGGTAGGGGCACTAGTCATGGATCCTAACAATGTGGATGGACCCTCCTGTGCAAGATTTTATATAATATCATATATATATTTTAGATATATGTGTGTCTATATATATGCTGTATATGTACAAATATGTATATTATGCTAGATACAGTGTATATGGATATGCAGCAGCATATATATCTTTAGCGCATTAATGAATTTTTTGAGGCAGTCAAGGTGCACCTCATTGGTAGACAGTGTTACAGTTGTTTAAATTTATTAAGCCTCTTGGCTTTTTATTTACAGATTGAGTAATAATTATAAATGTGGGGGAGGTCATTGTGAACTTTAATCTGACCTTCTGTGTAAAAAAGAGCACATTTCCGTGAATTCTTACTTGCATCAGAGCAAGTAAGAATTTTTTCTTTTTAAAGAAATCTTTTATTAAAAATGTCCTCTGATCGAGAATCCACTGCAAAATTTTATAAATTGTTCCAATATTTCATAACTCTCTCCTTTAAAAAGTGCATATTTTGAATCAGATTTTTGTGTTTGAACGTCAAATTATTGAAACTTGTTACAGTTCTCTTTGTGAGGCTGAAAAACTCAGTAGTATATTTTCTGGTTTACATGAGGTACTTCAGATCATAATTAATTTGCTGGTTTAATATTACAGAAACTAAAAGTGAAGTTTCTTACTCTGCTAGCAGAAGACATGTTTTACAGTCTGTTACCATTCTTGTATCTTTTCCCTAAACTGTTACCAATTAGTTAACTTCTGCCTTGAAATACTGCTGTCAGAAGTAGACACAGGATTTTACTATTTTTTTACTAGATTTTTTTTTTAGGGAAAAATAACCATAGGCACCAGTACAAGCTGGGGGCAGACCTGCTGGAGAGCAGCTCTGCAGAGAAAGACCTGGGAGTGCTGGTGGATGACAAGCTGACCATGAGCCAGCAACGTGCCCTTGTGGCCAAGAAGGCCAATGGTCTCCTAGGGTGCATTGGGAAGAGTGTTGCCAGCAGGTGGAGGGAGGTGATCCTGCCCCTCTCCTCAGCCCTGGGGAGGCCTCATCTCGAGTCCTGTGTCCAGTCCTGGGCTCCCCAGGACAAGAGAGACATGGAGCTACTGGAGAGAGTCCAGTGTAGGGCTACAAAGATGATCCGAGGGCTGGAGCACCTGCCCTGTGAGGAACGGCTGCGAGAGCTGGGCCTCTTCAGCCTGGGGAAGAGCAGACTGAGGGGGGATCTGGTCAATGTGTACAAGTACCTGAAGGGAGGGTGTCAAGGGGACGGGGCCAAACTCTTTTCAGTTGCCCCGTGTGACAGGACAAGAGGCGATGGGCAGAAATTGAAGCACAGGAAGTTATGCCTGAGTATGAGGGGGAATTTCTTCCCTGTGAGAGTGAAGGAGCCCTGGCACAGGTTGCCCAGCGAGGTTGTGGAGTCTCCTTGTCTGGAGCTGTTCAAGGCCCGCCTGGATGCAACCGTGTCTACCATGGTGTAGGTGACCCTGCTGAGCAGGGAGGTTGGACTAGATGATCTCCAGAGGTCCCTTCCAACCTTACTGATTCTATGAGTCTAGTGATAGCCTCATGATCAGCTGCAGCCTTTCTAATCAGTGTTTTCCTCTTCGTATATCAAAGGATAACTTTAACCTTTTAGACCAAAGTGTTTAACTGGTTGTTGACTGTAAACCTAAAAGGGTTTCTAAATCATTGGTATCATATCTTATTATATTTTAACTTGATTAATTGATCTGCGTTTGATTTGACTATTCCATTTAATTCCGAGATATATTCAGTATATTTCACAATAAATTCATACAATAGTGAATTTCATTTATATGCAGAACTAGGATTTCAAGTTAGCTTACTGAACTCCAGAAAAAGTTGTATTAAATGATTTTGCTCAGACATTAGCACTAAAGAAGAATGTGCTTAGCAACCATAGGAAATTGAGGTTTGGATAGGGTTGTAGGCTGTCCCTCATTGTTTTATGTTAGTTTTGAATTCAAACCTAGCAGGAGTAATTCAGCTTTAGTTGCATTGATACTGTTAATAGAGATATGTGATCTTTGAGTAAAAGGATGGGATCAGCTCTACCTAAATTGGGATGTGGTGCTCAGGGGGTGGGGAACCTAACCAGTGTGTGAAAATATCTGATGAGAGGGACTGAAATAGGCGGATCCAGACTCTTCTCAGTGGTGCCCAGTGAATGGACAAGAGGCAATGGGTCTAGACTAAATATATGAAATTCTGTGAGGATCGTTGAACCCTGGAATAGGTTGCCCAGAGAAGTTGTGAAGTCTCCTTCCTTGGAGGTATGCAAAACCCGACTGGACAATGTCCTGAGCTACCTGTTCTAGCTGACTGTGCTTTTAGCTGGCAGGTTGGACTAGATGATCTCTGGAGGTTCCTTCCATCATCAACGATTCGGTGATTCTGTAAATCCACCTACCCATAGTGGTGGAGGTAGCAGCAGTGTCCATCTTTTCCAGGATCCTCCAGTGGTTATGGTACTCCCTCAGGAACTGGGAGATCTGAGTTCTTCGTGATCCTCTTCTGTGGGGAGACTGAAATGACATGTCAAGCAGATGCTTCAGAATACATGGCGAAAGTGTACCCTGGATGACAGCACGTCCAGATGACTGCAGCACTCCCAACTGCGTCTCCTTTCCTTGAGGCTGGATCCAGACCCTCTTCGTTCTCTTTTTGGCCACTGGATTCTTGTATTTTTGGATGTAGAACTGTCTGACCAAGTAGGTCATGCTGTCAGTCTCACAGGATACTCCAAGTCCAGGTGATTCAAACATAATTTAAAAATGTTTCATGTTGCCCCAGGCTGAGCAGCTGCCTCAGCCAGCTGCCTCACTTCATGATGAGTGCACTAGTGGACATCACAGCTATTGCATACCCATCCTGAGAAGAGGAATGAAGAGACTGGGCACTCATTGAGGGAGGCAGCTAATGTTCCATGTATTTGCAGTCGAGATAGGTTGAATCCAAATAACATGTATTAGATCAACCTCTGTAAACACTTCGTGTTTTCCTGAAGTTCTTGGAAGACATACAGAAGCTACACAACAGAGATCACTTGCTCTTCCTTCAGGGAAATTCACTTCTTTTTGTTAAATTATGCAGAGCATAGGCAAATATTTTATGGGGACTACTTTGCTCTTCCTATTCTGTCCCCTTCTTGTTGTATGTTAGATGTTAGGAATGATACGTCCCCTTAGAAAACTCACTTTTCTCTTGTTTAGTTGATTTTTAATGTTGCATATAGTTGGAGACCTTTTGAAGCCATATAGTTTCTGAACACAATGAAAATAAATTAACATTCAGGAAAACAACTAACTCGAAATTATTATGGGGCTTGTTTTACTTCCATACCTGTTTGTTTTAGCAGAATTTCTTTTGATGCTAATCTTTTTTACCATCCTTAAAACAATGAACAGAAATCATAGCAGTCAGACTAGCAGGCTTTGGCAAGGATGCTTTAGCTGACTCTGTTCCTTTTGCCTTGGAGGAGCTGGCTGGCTGGACTGTACATGCTGCCAGGTCCACATGGAAGAGCTGCCAGGGCTAAAGCACGTAGCTTTTCTTATGCATGTTCGTGGCCTTGTACAAAGATATCCCACTGGAATTTAATCCCTGTGGGCTTGGACATTGAATCATCAAGTGATTTTCTAGAAGAAGAATTTGAGAACTTTACATGAAAGTATAGTTTAGGTCGATACTAATTTTTACAAACTGTGCATTTTTGGAATTCACATGATAGAAATCCTTTGCATTTTGCAGGGCTAGGTATCATTAGAGCATAGGATAAGAACACAAGATACAGCAGGCTTTAAAAAACCTTGCAAGTAAAAATTCAGAAAATCTGACTTCAAATGAGGAAGCCTGGCAGGATGCCAAAGTTTGCCAGTTTGATGGAGAAGTTGGCATTCTGGAATAGGACGTCTGAATTCTGCTTGGTTCATCTTAGAAAAAAGACAAGTTAGTTAACCTGTGTCATTAAAATTTAAATTATACTGACTTGTAATGGTATAGGGGCCATTAAACCGGCCAACATTACTGGATCTCACTGAGTTGTGATTGACAATCTTTTTCTTAAATCATTACTATTTCCCTACCAAGGGAAAAAGGCAACACAGAGAACTACTGAATGGGATAGTCTGATCTGTTATTATTTGTGAATTGTGTATTGTAGAAATCTCTAGTTGATGGCCAAAGAGGCAGTTTTTATGGCCTGTTCATAGTGTCTAGTGCTAGGGAGAAGATCTAGTCCTTTATGCTTATTCAGGCCTAAACATATATTCAGTGTTAGCTTGAGAAGTTTTAAACAGATTTATAGTGATGTTCTGATAATTCATGAAACTGTGTAAGACAGAAGACTTTGTAATAGAACTGCTGAGTAAAACATAGGCTTAACAGTTTTCAGAACAGAGTTCAGCAAGATAAGAGCAATAAAACGCAAAACAGTTGATTTTTTCCCTTAATGATTAAAAAATTCTGCTAATCACAGGCAAATATAAAAATTGTAAACAGACACCAATATAATGTCACTGTATCGTATCCAAAATACAGTTCTAGAGTGAGATTATGCTTCAAATGGAGTGCACAAACGTCTTGTTATATGGATTCTCTTAAAGTTTAGAAAGATTAATTTAAGTTTTCCATGCCTTTGGTTTCTTGATACAGTGTTTTAAGTAAAGAACTCTCTAATTACCCATTTTTACCAAAGATTCTGTGGAGTATATGTTAAAAAATACAAGACATGACTTCCCTAGGAGTACAGCTTAGGAGCATGCTGAGTAACAACATCATATGTGGTATTGCATTTCCTAAATTTCAGTTTACCTTTCTAATTCAGAGGAGTTAATTACTTCGGTCTTCATTCTAAGAAACAATCTTTGCATCAAATTCACTCAAGCCATCAATTTCCATAAATCACTAAATTTCGTTTCAGTTTCACAGGGTATGCTGAGATTCAAATCGGAAAGAATATAAAGTAGAGTACATTTCTTTGCTAAAGTACCTCATTCCCAGTAATTACTTATTATTTGAAAAGCAACTTCTGAAATCTGTGGTTACACTATCTTTACAGGTAGATGTGCTATGAATTTACCAGAAGATAGTGCCTGTAAGAAGTTAACATGCCACGGATTTTTCTTTCTCATTTTTGTTTGCCCTTTTTCAGTTTCCCTGGTATTTGTATCTAAACATTAAACAGCTCGTTTTTCAAGCCAAATATATAACTATAAATGTTCTACTGTTATTGAAAAAAACAAGAATTACTTTTATCCAGGCATACATTTGTGTTTTGGAAAGTGTTGCAAGGAGAAGCAAAGGTTAATTCAATCTGAAAGGTTTTGCTGTTGTTCCTACATGCTCTTTGCTCTTGGCAGCTAGAAAACAAAACGAAAGTTAGCGTGCGCACACCGTGCACGATACATTAAAAGCGTACAGGAAATATGTTTACAGAACTGCATATCCAGCTGTCAAATGCTGCTCCCAGGGCAACGTCGCACCGATGAAAAACCTGCACTTCCTTATCACCTCTACGTGCGTTTTAATAGAAAGGGCTACGTCATTCATCAGTAAGCCCTCTCCAAGAGGGGGGGAAAAAAAAAGAAAAAAAGAGAAAATCTCTTGTTTGAGTCCCTGGAGTTCCTTATGGACTACTTAGCATGCTTCTCACAGTCAGATGTGTGCACTGGCATGAAGCAACGTTGCACAAAGCTATACCCCTCAGGACTGCGGCGGGCCTGATAACGGAGGAAGCTCTCCACGGGGTTTCTCCCTGGCAACAGAACGCAGGTTGCTGGGAAACAGAATTACTTAAGTGAGTAGAAACTTTACCCAACTGGCAGCCTCTTGAATGCAAATGAGGCTTGAAGGAGACTCCTATTACTGATACCGTAATTTCACTCTCTGAAATTAAAAATGAATTCAAAGGTTCTTTATTCAGAGGATTACGTGTAGATGCTGCTCTGAGGAATTATTCTAAATTGTGTAATAAAAGAGGATAATTATTTCTGGTAAAAGGTAGTAGCATGGTGCATAATATTCAATAGCTTCTCATTACTGTGGTTTTGAAAAGGGATGTAACATGTAAATACCCCAAATTTGCATTCTTAAATACACCTGTCAGTTATGACAATTAAACACAAGACTTACACTTGCATGGGTTATTTTTTCACTACAGAATATTTTGTATTATTTTGTCTTGGATACATATGAAGTCGGATGTACATTTGACTCCCTTTGCTAATAATTTTTTTCCATTTTATCTTTAGTGGAATTTTAGCATGGATGAGATTGACCTGACATTTAGGTGGTTTTGTGATTTCAACGCAGAAAATAAGATTGAGAGAAACGTCTTATTTTCTTCGCTTGGTCTGCATGCTGTAGTCTGAAACCTTCATGCTTAGCTGCTGAAGATCCATGGAGCCATTTGTATCTTCAGTTGAGTCTATGTAACTCAGTTGACCTGACTTTCTTCTTTTTCAATCTGATAGTTGACTGATTTCACTGTAGTCACAACAGCACAAAGCTAGCATAATATAAAAAAGATGAAGTTGCTTTTATATATATGATGGACTGTTACAACTATTGAAATGCAAGTAGGCGTTGCTAAAATAAGCTGTAACAAATCAGACTGTGCACTGGATAGCACAGGTGCCTCTATGAGTCCTGTGTAATTAATGCGTATCACAGCTGGAAGCCTGGGATTAGGCTGCCCGTTGCGGCTTCTCTTTCCACGTGCGATAGGAGGGCACGGGGGAAAAGCGTTTTAGCTTTGCGTTGCAGCAGATACGGAGCTGGTGGGGTATCGGACTGGAAGGGGCCGTCTGGATCATCGGCTCTGGTGTGCTCTGCGTGTGTGTGCGTGCGTGTGTGCGTACACATACTGTTGAACTGATAGAGCAAAGACAGTATTTATACCACCTACTGAAATACTTGCTTATTACGTAGGGGAAACAGACACTTGTGTGTTTGATTCATCTTATAATGAATGTCAAAAGACACGTAAACAGTCCCCGTGAGTAGTTCGCAAAATATGCCTCTTTCTTCCAGCGGCTGCAAGGGTGACTATCGCAGATGTTGGCATGTGTGTTACAGCCAGCTAAAGGGGGAGGACATGAATCTTGCCTTTGCTGTCTCACGCAGCCCAGTAGTGCAGAATCTTTCATGGGCCCATTGGCTTGTATTTATTTGAATTACGTAGCTGTTCGCTGCTGGGTAAATAGTTGATGTTTCCATCGCTGTGTTCCACTTGAAAGGATTTTCCAGAAATTAACCAATTCGACTATTTAAAATGTTCTTTTAATTTTCATCCTATTAATTATTGCTCTTTTTATCTCTGTGTTTGTTGTGCCTACATTGTCATTTGGCACTTCTCTGTTTTCTATTATTTCCTTGATGAGAGGAGAGAGAGACAGCGGTCATAGTCCTCATCCTGTGTTCTGTTAGTGAGCCAAACTACTTTAAGCTCTTCTCAAAAAATAGGTCACTTTTCAAAAATACTTCCTAATCACACTTCAACATGGTTAATCTGTGCTGTATATGGTTTTCTTAAAGCAAAAGGTAACTGGGATGGAGACTGACACAGTTGTGATTTACATTATGGTTACGTGAACAAGTTAGCTTGGTGCAAGCTGGATGTGGATTTATAGCCTTATAACTACTCCAGGTAACTGCCTTTGTGGGTGCTTTGTTGTGCAGTAAATGCAGAATAACTTATCTGGGTTTCATTGAAAGGTAAGCTAAGTTATGTTTACTCCAGGGTAAAAGAGTGCAGTTACCATTGAGGTAGCCAATATACTGAGAATTTTGTTTGTGTGAATTATTTTTCTCTTCTCTGGTTATTCCCAGAACAGCACAACTGAGTTTATTCAGAGAATGTTATTTAATGACCAGACCTGTAGTTCATATTCAATGTAAAGTCTCGAAAATGTCTGTTTGCCCAAGGAGTTAACCCGGTTGCTCTGAATCAAAGCTGTCTTTTTTTTTTTCTTTTATTCTTCTCATTAAATGCCAGCTCACAGAGTTATAATTTCATTCCTTTCTTTTCTTTGGTTTTCCTCATTAATGTTCATATACAACATTTACAATAATAAAAGAATTTCCAAAGTTATGCTAAATGTGAGTTAAGTTGTTTGCATATCTGACTGTAACAATACGTAAAACGTATTGTCAGAACCTTATTCTAACTTTGCAATATGATGAAGGAAGTGCAGTATTAAAAAGCCTCGTGGTTTAATTGATCTGAAAGTAGGTAAGCGCAGCATAGACCTTGCATTAGTTTACTATAAAGCAGATTTAAGGTTGTTTGAATGTTTCAGTCGTTAATTTAGGTGTCATAGTCATTTTGTGTTTTTTTGATGAGTAACACTAACCTTGAAATTTTTGGGTTTAAAAAACTTACATTGTTTAATAAAAATTACAGAAAACTGAAGCTAAGGCAAGGTACATAATTGTAATTTAAAGGTGTACATTTGACAGGAACTTTCTGTTTTATTTAATTAGAAATTTATTCATACTTTGTGAATGTTGAATTGTTTGTCTTTGTAATTTATGGTGTGAAAGGCATTGTTTTATCCTTAGAAGTGTATATTTTATTTATTACGTATAGACTTAGAGTGGTATGGTTACATCTGTATATTGCTCTCATTTTGATATTTGCACGTTTTTACAATACGTATCAAACTTGCATTTAAATTCCTAGTACAATTAAAATAGTATACATAAATAAGTCCTTAGTTCAAACAAGATTAAAATTCATGGAATATATTATGGTGTTTATTACAGCTTCTTGTTTATTGCTCCTAGCTCTTTCTTGATGCAGATATGCAAAATTGCACTTAGTGGAATTTCATCCACTTGGGTGAGGAGTTTATTTGGTCCATAGTTTTGAAGATGAGATCTTATTTTCTATAGAGAAAGGTGGCCACTGCCAGTTACATTTGTATTTTTACTTTAGCCTGGGCTTGATTTTTCAGAATTTGAGTTTCCAGGAGTCACAGAGGATGTTTCAGGGGCTACTCAAATTTCAGGAATGCCTGAGAAGGAGAAACTCTAGTGGATACTAATTTTTTTGGGTGAGGAGAGACAGAAAGCTCCCATCTGGGTGACACAAGCATTGGTCAGAGATTTGTTGTCTGAGGTACTGACTGATAAACAGCAATCAGCAAAATAGAGCTGGAATGACACTGCTTCAAGGAAGAATCCTGCATGTCATTTCAGTGATCATCCTGCTCCTTCACCCTTCCTGGAGCCCAGTGAGAGAAGTGGAAGTATCATGCAAGGGATGCTCGTTCTGTAAGACAGCACAAGTGGTCAGGCATGGCAAGCATGGCTGGGAGCAACAAAGCATGCTACATCCTGGACTATCGCCAGCCTGCAATGTCGGACCTTTCCCACTACCTATAGCTGTCCTTGCAGAGGAGAAATGTTTCAGCATTGCAACAATTGCTCTCAGAAAGGAAGCACAGAGTGGTTCTCGCTAATGACAGTACTGGCCTGTCTACTTGAACTTCCTAGGCATAATCCCCAGGGCGTTGTAACAGAACGTTCTCTTTCTCCAGAGCGCTCTGTATTTGACATCTCCCATTCATCTTATCTTTTCCTACTTACGGGCTCAGAAGTGCACTTCCTGGTTCATCAAACATTCAAAGCCTGAACGTTGCTGCCTGGAACCCAGTTGTACATCTGTGGCCAATTCAGTCCATGCACAGTCCACTCCCAAAGCAGCAGCAGTAGAGGGCGGTCACTGATTAGCTGGCAGGCTGGATCAGGGATGAGAGGGATGACTTCACCTCCATCCCTGGAAAGGTGATGGAACAGCTCATTCTGGATGTCATCTCCAGACATATGGAGGAAAAGAAGGTGATAAGGAGTAGCCAGCATGGATTCACCAAGGGGAGATCCTGCTTAACCAACCCGATAGCCTTCTATGATGGAGTGACTGTCTGGGTAGAGGAGGGGAGAGCAGTGGATGTTGTATACCTTGACTACAGCAAGGCTTTTGACGCTGTCTCCCATAACATCCTCCTAGAGAAGCTCTGAAAGTGTGGGTTAGACGAGTGGACAGTGAGGTGGATTGAGAACTGGCTGAAAGGCAGAGCTCAGAGGGTCGTCATCAGTGGCGTGGAGTCTAGCTGGAGGCCTGTGGCTAGTGGTGTCCCCCAGGGCTCAGTCCTAGGTCCCATCCTGTTCCACTTCTTCATCAATGACCTGGATGAGGGGACAGAGTGCCTCCTCAGCAGGTTTGCTGATGATCCCAAGCTGGGAGGAGTGGGTGACACACCTGAGGGCTGTGCTGCCATTCAGAGAGACCTGGTCAGGCTGGAGAGTTGGGCAGAGAGGAACCTCCTGAGGTTCAACAAGGGCAAGTGCAGAGTCCTGCACCTAGGGAGAAATAACCCCAGGCACCAGTACAAGCTGGGGGGCGACCTTCTGGAGAGCAGCTCTGCAGAGAAGGACCTGGGAGTGCTGGTGGATGACAAGCTGACCATGAGCCAGCAACGTGCCCTTGTGGCCAAGGCCAATGGTCTCCTGGGGTGCATTGGGAAGAGTGTTGCCAGCAGGTGGAGGGAGGTGATCCTGCCCCTCTCCTCAGCCCTGGGGAGGCCTCATCTCGAGTCCTGTGTCCAGTCCTGGACTCCCCAGTCCAAGAGAGACATGGAGCTACTGGAAAGAGTCCAGCGCAGGGCTACAAAGATGATCCGAGGGCTGGAGCACCTGCCCTGTGAGGAACGGCTGCGAGAGCTGGGCCTGTTCAGCCTGGGGAAGAGCAGACTGAGGGGGGATCTGATCAATGTGTACAAGTACCTGAAGGGAGGGTGTCAAGGGGACGGGGCCAAACTCTTTTCAGTTGCCCCGTGTGACAGGACAAGAGACGATGGGCAGAAATTGAAGCACAGGAAGTTCCACCTGACCGTGAGGGGGAATTTCTTCCCTGTGAGAGTGTCAGAGCCCTGGCACAGGTTGCCCAGCGAGGTTGTGGAGTCTCCTTGTCTGGAGCTGTTCAAGGCCCGCCTGGATGCAACCGTGTCTACCATGGTGTAGGTGACCCTGCTGAGCAGGGAGGTTGGACTAGATGATCTCCAGAGGTCCCTTCCAACCTTACTGATTCTATGATTCTGTGACTTCTGGCCTCCCTTTTGGATAGCAAAACAGAATGCAGAGAGAGGGGCTGGTACTTGCTTTATTTGGGGCATAGGATCATAGGATAATCTAGGTCGAAAGGGACCTCAGGAGATCATTGATTCATGAAAGCAGTAGATCGGTAACTGATCCTCTGCTTTCTTAGAGGATAAATTACGGACAGAAGGATGTTAGCAGCATAGTGTACCAGGTTAGAGTGCAGTCAATCTCTCTCACTACTTTGATAGAATCATAGAATCAGTAAGGTTGGAAGGGACCTCTGGAGATCATCTAGTCCAACCCCCCAAAACTCCTCGCCCTTATTGGAAAAATCTGCTCACTGATCATCAGATATGAAAATGTGCAGGAGGGAGGATATGGGAGAACTTCTCAGGAATGTGGTCTTCGACCAATATATGCAGTTTATGGGATTAAAGCACTGTCAGCAGCATAGCATGCCCCTCTACAAAGGAAGTGTGCTATAAACAGAATTGGAACCAGCCCCTCTTTCTCTCTGGTAGTCTAATTAGTAAACTGTAGAACTGGTATTTCTAGATCTGATTCCAGGACCTGGGTATTTTTCACAGGCTCCTGAACACTTTGTTTCATCTTCCTTTCTCTCAAGAACTTTCATCCAAATGGTGTTGCTAGGAGTCATGCCAAGGCACTCAGCTTAGCCTGATGATTTGGGTAAAAAGATAGAAAACATGGCCTTGATATGGAGATGCCTGTGTGGCTAAGGGTCAGCCAAATGTGTATTGCATTGTATCTCTCCAGACCTTAGAAATGTTTGTTAATTATTGTTTCAGACTCATTGCTGAGAGACGTCAGGCCATCCAGGTGAGTGGAGTGCAAGTGTTTTAGCATACCAGATGCCAGTGGATCACTGACTGTCTCCTAGAAGAGTGGTGATGAGCCAAAGAAGATTTTGGGGCTCAAATGCGGGCACTGCCACAGTAAGTGTGAACTAGCCCAAAGGGAGGTGGCAACAGGCTGAGAGAGCCTCTCTCTCAAGAGAGAGACAAGCAGCCTCCATACGGTTGAGTTCACCTACTGATCTTTGTGATGCTTGGGGACAAGGACTGTGTCTCATGGCATTGTGTATGTACGTAAGGATGATCTCTGTGGTGGACCTCCTTGTCCCTGGTTGTTGAGAGTCAGGAGTGTCTGGGTTGCAGAGGGTGATATTGCCCACTAGGCAAAGAGATGAGAGCCTGTAAGACTGCTGGTAGATACTGCGGGCAGGCGTTGTAGTTTGATTCCCAGGATAAGTGCCAAAGGTGGTCCATCATAACCTTTTCATCACATTAAATGTCAGCTGTTTTCACAAGCTAAAGTCACCATGATTGGAGTCAGAACTGGATTGTTACTTCTTAAATGTAGCTTATAGTTAGTTCTGAAAATTGGATTACAACTTTTACAATTATACAGAAAGTACTTGGCTATGAAATAAAGGCAACACAGAGGAAAATATTTTTTAAAAAAATCTATAATCATTGTCTTTTTCTCACAGAGTTGTGTTTACGTTTTATAAAAGGATAAAATATTATGTGCTGGAATCAGTAGATGCTTTTATGATAAGATTTAGCAAACTGCAATAAGAATTCTCCTAGGATAATCAGAAGCAGAGTACGTGCACCAGAGATAACATTGGAAGATGCAGAGTCTTTGGAGGCTATTTATATTGCTTCCTTTCTTTCACGTATATCCTTCCTTAAGGAATCTCCTTCTTACCCAAATAGGGATGTATGAGTCTACTTTTGAATTTGTCAAGGTTGACCTGATGTGTGATACAAGGAGCAGAACTGAAGTCTCATCTTAAAGAGGTTGCACTGAAACACCTTTTAATAAACTAACCTGCTCAAAGTAGTAATGCTTAATTTGAGTAGCATCTTCTGCTATGGAGCTATGAGCAGGCAATTAAAATACAGTGAAAGGAAGTTATAAAACCAAAAGAACGTATTTTGAAAGTAGGCGGAGTTTTGTTTAGATGGTAGATTGCATCCTACATAGACAATAAACATAAGAACAGGTGATAGTATGTTTTTAATTTAGCTGGCCTGTATCAACTCACAGTGTCAAAAAAACTTACTTGGTCTGTGAGTTCTGCGAGGGCAAGGTTTCAGATGGCCGGGCAAGACGGTCGGTGCTGTGGCATTTCCCTTCTGGCCTTTGTCTGGCTGCCCCCGTGTAAGCTAGATTCTTTGCTGGTTACTCTTGAAGTGGAATCATGAAGAAAAAAAAAACTGTCATAGAAATGTATATTTACCTATGAGTAAAATGTTCATTTCCTCACAATTGAGAATTAGGTGGCTTTATGTATGCATCCAACTCTATCACCCAAGCAGTCTCCAAAATGGAAATTGAGCTATTAAACGATTAGGACAATTAAATGAGGTATAATTGTGTTTCATCTGCATACTTTTTTCTTTTTAGCAATTATAATCAGTCTGTTGATTATACCCTACACTGTATTCAGAAATGATCTTTCCTAACTAGCTTCATATAAGTTGATAAAAATGGGATTGAGGACAGAAGACTGAAGAAAGTTTCATTTCTGAACTCTAAATGTTGATCCCCAGTTGTGGATCCTCATCATTTTTAATGCTAGTTAGTTACATCATGAGGAACTGAAAAGTACTCCAGTCAGCCTAATACTCTTAAAACTTGAGGAAGTCATGGTTTCCATACTGAAAAAATCATTAGAAACCAGGGAAGTCTAGAGAGATTAAAATTATCTCCTGATCTTGCTCTCTAATCAATTGTAAATGCTATATGATCATTGTTAATTTGATTTTTATACTAGAAGAAATTTAGAATTCCAGTGGAACCTTCTCATGATACAAGTATTAAGGAACTACTGTAGAGGAAGAGTGGCAGTTCCCAAAGTTACTACCCAAAAGAGAAAATGAAAGAAAAGAAATTAGCAAGCAAAACAAATATGAAGGGTGTTTCTTAAGCAGAATGTACTAGCATGTCTTTATATGAAGAGAAGTATTAATAAGGTGACCCAGGGAGATGTTTACAGTTGATTCTTCTTCCAGATCTTAATTTCAGAATTTAGCTAGTGGTGATCTTTTCCTTTTGAGAGATTTTGTGACATTACCAGCCTCCTATTTTTTGTTATTTCTTCCTTAAATCCATTCATAAGTTCAACAATTTGGTTATAATCACTCTGGAGCATAGCTACAACTCCTATACCTTATCAGTAGGATTAACTGAACATCTGTTTTTTGTTTTCTCTTCTTTTGAAGTTAAGCATTTCTGCTTCTGAAAAGAGTCTTTTGATGTTGCTGGCAAGTGAATTTGATTCCTGGTTAAAACAGTGTGTTGAGCAGTGGATGGACTTGGGCTAGTGCTTCATACATTGTTTCTTGCTTTTGGGTGGGTTAATGCGTATGTTTTCACAGAATCACAGAACGGTTGAGGTTGGAAGGGACCTCTGGAGATCATCTGGTCCAATCCCCCTGCTCAAGCAGAGTCACCTAGAGCATGTTAGACAGGATCGTGTCCAGGTGGGTTTTGAATATCTCCAGAGAAGGAGGCTCCACAACCTCTCTGGGCAACCTGTTCCAGTACTCTCTCACTATCACAGTGAAGAAGTTCTTCCTTATATTCAGGTGGAATTTCTTACCAAATTCTCTAAATTCCTTGCTATTTGATTTAGTTTTGTTCCTTTTGCAACTCTTTGTTATCACTTTACTTCTCAAAGTACTTGAAGGATGTTCTCTTTTGCTAAAGATAAAGGTAAAAATAGATGCAGACTTTAATACTGTGTACCCAGCATGGGCATTAGAGGCTGTTTTTGTAACAATAGATCGAACTGCGTCAGGGCCTAGGTTCTGTAGATGCAGATGAATCAAGTCATCTCTCCTGTTAAACAGTTGAGAGTTGTCCTTGGTCTACCTTTCTCCCATGTTAACTCATACTCCACTCTGAAACCTCTTAGACATGGTTCAGTAGTTTGCACGAGCTGGGGACTGTTCCCAGTAGACAGTTTGATGCAGCCGTCTTTTCTTGGAGTGTAAGAGAGTGTGATTTGGCTGTGGCTGGACTCTTGACTCGGGTTCAGAGGACAGGACCTGGAAGTAGTCATTAACACAACATAGGTGTTTCTAGTATTTGGTGAGGCAGAAATGCAGGCTTTCTGAATTGCTCTCTAGCATTTAAATGACTTGAATTTCTGCTTAAGACCTCATTAAGGAGTCATCCTTGTGTTGAGCATTTCACACATTAATTAAGACTTACTAAGTATTTAATTTAAGTTACCACAATTAAAAGATTTTTAATTTTTGAATTAAGATTTTTGAATGAGAGAGAAAAAAAAAAGATCATCAAATATGTATCTTACATGTGTGGATATATGTGCGCAGATAGTAGGTACTACTGTTGTAAAAATAAATCATTCTAGTTTTATTAAATGTAATTCAAATTTTAAAGTGGAAATTGAGAATATAAATAAAAAATGACTCTCTCTGGGCTGGTGACTGAATGTGGATGAGGAATTCCGAGATACTAATCTATGTAGAACTATTTAAAACATTTAATTTGGGAAAATCTAATTGTTTAAGAGGATGTTGAACATAAAATAAATCACCTGCTACCTAAATTTTACAACAAAGCCCTTACATAGTGTACAGCACTATGAGAAATAGTTCAAATGAGAATATGTTCTTTCTCCTCACACATGGACTGACAAGTATGAGAGGGTTACCTGACTGTATTTTGGATAAATTCTTTTTCTTAGTAATTTGATTTTCCAGAGCATCCTTTTTCATAATCACTCTCTATCCACTTCATTAAAAGTCTGTATTCAATATATCCAGGTTAACTTTAAGTAGATTCCATTATAAATAACTACTGCTACCTAAAGTGCTATGCATGTTTCATGCTGCGTGCTATAATAGTCTTTTCTGAATGACAATCGCAAACGTCTGTGAAGCTCAGTTACTAACATTTTGATTTTTATAAGTATCTGTTTTTCTCCTGAGATTGCAAGGAAATTATAAGCTGTTCAAGTACAAATGGTTTTTAAACTTCCATGTAGCACTTACATATATAATGCATGTACCCAAAGCGTTCTGAGTGGCACTGAGCAAAGAGAAGGAGAAGACATTTTAACTTACGGATGCAAAATCTGTTTGATCTATTCAGAAAAAAGCTGGCCCTCAAAAGGCTCAGGAAGAAGAGATTTGGTGAAGACTTGAGACTGAACTGTGAGTTTTGCAGTTTCAAACCGAGATGCCTGCCAGAAGATGATGAGTAGTTGAAGTATATTCCCACAGTGAAATATTTTGAAATTCTTGATTACTTCTAAAAGGTTTTGGACTTGCAATTTGTTTGCATTGAAAAGAAGGGGAACTGCGCTCGACGGTGTCACAGTATGCAAGCCCTGAAACCACTGGACTGCAACGCAGCTCAGGCATGTGCTCAGATTTGCTGCTTTGACTTTCAGCTGATCTTTAACTGGACCAGTCCATTTCCACAGCGTGGCATGACTGTTTCTGCCTCCCACAAAAAAGGCCACGATCAGACATACCTTATGTTGTCAAAATGATAAATGATAAATCAATACGGTAAGTGGTGAGCTGCCAAGACAAAAGACAGTCTGTCCTCCAGGTACATTCAAAACTGTGCAAAGCTAACTGTCCTAGGTAGTCCCTGCTAGCGAGATCTCGTTGACCTATTGATCAGTCACCTTGGGAGTCTCGAGGACCTGATGTAGACTCCAGGGCTCCATGTAGATTTAGTCCTTCAGATTGTTCGTGTTTTTGTAGGCCTTTTCTCTGGTTTTCTAGTATAATTTTTCTATTTTTGTGTTTGAATCTGGTAATATCTCCACTTTCTTCAGATGTTGCTATGTTCTTATGCTTTTTCTGTATTAGAAATACTCCTTTTTTCAGTCTTTTCAAGCACACTTTCAGTATTTCTTATCCTTTTTTGTTGGTCTCTCAGTTATAGCTACATTCATTTATTTATGGATTCTTAAAGCTTCACCAGCTTTTGGGTGTTGAATAATAAATGAAAAGCAGAAAATAGGAGATTCATTAGGTAATTCGTTGTTGTCATCTCCCAGTAAGAATGGACCGGGTAAAAGGAGCTTTTTCCTGTCACATAATGTACTTTCACCCATTTATAATAAATCAACACCTGGCTCCAGAAGTAGGCTCTTAAAAACGCTCTGGCATGCTCTCAGAGGAGCTGGTTTCACAGAGGTCTACTGCAAATGCCGAGAGCTGGTAACAAGAGCGTAATAGGTAAAAGGCTAATAGAGTTAGCCCTGACATGACAAACGCGCCATTTAGAATGTGATTTCTTAAGAATAAAATGTTTGGGGGAATATCATGCACAAGCTGCGTATGAGCAGTATTCTAATGATCAGATGTTCAGCACGAAGTGCTACGTTGTTTTCATTAATTCATAACCTTTGGAAGTTCTGTCAAGGAAGACAAAAAGGAAAGAAAGAGCCAGACCTTTAAAACTCTTTAGAAGTAGTTATGCAGAAGTAGCTGCATGTTTTCTCTAATGGTAAGCCTGACAACACCAAAAATGGTCAAATTTGGAATAGAGATGGATAGGAAGATAATTGGAAAGAAAGACAGGAAATTCAATTTTGTGCATTTTAAAAGAACAACATCAAAGAAATTTCAGGAAGATAGTAGGAGATTTGAGAATATTAAAAGGAAAAGGTTTGGAGTCAAAAAGTTAGTTTTCAGAGTTACTAATATAGAGCTTGATGTCATGAGAGTGTGTGAAGTTATCTGAGGTTTGAGTAAATTGCAAGGAATGAGCAGGAAGGGACTGACCATCAAAAATGGGGGTGGCCTGAATCGGAAAAAGGAGAAAAGCAAATTGGAGAAGCTAGTAGGGGAATAAGGTGCAAAACACGGAAGAGCACAAAAGGAGGTCCTGAAAGCTCAAGGTGGGGAGGAAATTTTGTATTTCATTCCTTTCAGGAGGATATTGGACCAATCTGAGGTTGGTCTGGTCTGGAAACTTACTTCTGTGAAGGAAATTGTTTGTGTTGAAAGATCCTGACAGCTCGAAGGGGGGGAGGAGACACCTTGTGGGATGTCACTGAGGGCCGTGAAAGCAATTTCAGTGGAGGGGAGCAGCATTACACTTGCAGAGTACTTAAGAGAAAGAGAATTAGGACAGTTACAGTAAACTACAGGTTTGAAAAAATTGCTTGAAGACAGGAAGAGAGTAGTCATTTGTGCAAATTAGATCCATTATGTTTGGAACAGCATATATTGAGATATAAAATAAGGCTGTTCATGATCCTAGCAAGGCTCTCTTTCAGCAAAGCTGCTAGAGAATATATTTGTTTTTCCTGCTTTGCTTTCAGAGCAAAGTAATGAAGAAATAATTACCATTGTTCATCTCTATTGGAATTACATATTTTTTGGAATGTATGTGAAACACTATGTTGTCTATATATATAGTTTTTGGAAAAAGACTAATTAAAAATGAGTTTCTAATGGCAACTCTTGCAGTAGCATAACCTTTCAAAGATAATTGAACTGGCAGTAATTTATGTGCGATGTTTTTGTTCCCATGTTGATGCCTGATGGTCTTCTTGTAAAGGGAAACCGACATATTAGAGTTTTCTGCCAAATGCACAAAGGGAAGAAATAGAAAAATTGTACCTAGGTGTATTTTTTTCCCCGTTTGGCTTGTCATAATGATGTTAAGTATTAAATGATAGGCTGTGCAGTATTTTGAGACATAGATGTGATTTTAAAGTTAATGGTGTGACATCCTGAACTGGGAAGCTATTGGGAAGAACATGAATAGTTCTAATTTTAACATTCTTGTTACATACAGTCATTGAAAACAGGGCCGGGGAACCTTGGTCTTCTTTATCCACCTGTCTGAAGGTATCACAGAATCACAGAATGGTTGAGGTTGGAAGGGACCCCTGGAGATCATCTAGTCCAACCCCGCTGCTCAAGCAGGGTAAGATAGGATCAAGGGACAAGGTAGGATCAATTATACCTAATTTCTGGCAGATGTTCATTTAACCTGTTTTTAAAAAGTTTCAGGAAGTTTGCACTTTTCTATCACTGTATGTAGCGGTTCTCACCTGCAGAAAGTTTCTTCCTAAGGCTCAAACTAAATCTTCAGTGCTTTGGTTTCACTTGTTTGGTTTTGTGTCCTGTTCACAGTAGGTATGTAGAGCAGTTTATATTCTCCCTTTTAGCACCTTATTTTTAGGTATTTGAAGGCTGCTGGCAAGTCTTTTGTCAGTCTTCAGTTCTCTCGATTGAATAACTGTAGTGTAGGATTTAACACTGGTTTTAGACTCTAAATTTAGATAACTGTGTGAGCTCCTATTCTCTTCAGTGGAGGTATAGGCACACAGTCAGCAGAGCCTAGAGAAAGGGAAGCAGTTAGAAATTGCTGATAAACTGATTAAGAAATGTTGATTCAGCAACTGGATTATCTTATTTACTGTATCACAGGCGTATATTTTATGCAAAGACAGGGCATGTTAGATAAAAGTCAAATGTGTTGCAAACTTGCTGCTCAGCCCCATGCAGCCGTCTTGTCAGTCATTAATCCTCTCTTCATAGACAAATGTGGATCTTTAAGTAACAGTTAAAACATCAGCTTTTCTTACCGTGGGGAACAAAATTTGCTGTAGTGCTACTGTTCAGGGAGAAAACGTTTCCTCCTTTTTAAGCCATGCGAACGCTATCCTTGAATGAAAACTTGGGGAATATTGTGTGACTAAGTCCAAAATAACAACTGAGTCTCAAAACGTCTGGGAATCTATATTGAACCTCTTAATGGTGAAAAAAATGTGGTATCCATAAACTTATCAGGTTTGTACATTTAGGGAAGTATATTTTCTGAATAATTTATTGTGCTCATTAGCATAAATGTTAAACACAAAAGTTGGCATTTTGTCATGGCAGATAACTTACAGATAGAAGAAAGGGTTTTCCTGTAATTCTGCACATACGAATTCTTGTGATTTTGCATGTCTTAAATGAAGTTCCAAACACCACTTGTTATGCTTTAAGTCTTGCAATGCATCAAGAAGTTTTCCACTGAAATAATTCCACTGGCAATGTTAAGCAGTGTCTCCTAGGAATGCTGCAGCAAGAACTTCTGCTTTTGAATTAGCAGCAGACATCACTGGCTCCTACAGATGTGTGCGTTTGCTAAACATTTTTTGGATATTAGCTAGGAGGATTCAAATTTAGTATTGATTTTAAGCTGGTTCTTAATAGTGGTGCAGTTTATAAGCACTTGCAGTTTTCAGACTGGAGTTTAGAAAGTTAAAATATGCAAGATTTTGGAATGTGATCTTAATTCAAATCTGTACATCTCCTACGCCTGGAATCTTCCCGTGCTTCTTAACAGTAGAAGAGGAAAACCTAGTATTATTTTAAGGCGTATTTGTTACTTATTAAAATTATACGTACGCCCTCCTTCAAAAGCTTCTTGATTTACTGCAGGTTGTTCATGTGTCGCATGCAGACATTTGTAGAGAACAGATTTCTTATCACTGCGAGCAGCGAATGGCTTCCAGTACTCCACGATCAGGGAGTAAAAATGTTATATCCCTTGTAAAAGGTAGGAAACCATGAAATCTATAAGCCGCTTTGGCAGCCGAAGTGGCTGTTGGTGCCAAGATTTGGTTACTGACCCACAGCTTCCTGTTTTTAAATATATTAATTGATTCGCAAAGAGCATCTTTTGGAAACAAGAACTCAGACAGCCTGGCACAGGCTGGAGCTCCGCCAAGACTGCTCGGGAAGGTTGCCATGCTGGGAGCGAGCGAGCGAGAGCGAGCGAGCGAGCGGAGGAAAGAAAAAAAGGCAAGACTTGGCACAGCTCAGTCAAATCAGCTTCTTTTGTCTGCTTTCTCGGCTTGAGCTTCGGGAAAGAAAACCGTCCTGGGGTACAGAAAAACTCAGAACTTTTTGGTTTTCAAACTTAGATAGCTTTTTAAGTCTCTTGGGCTCTTTGAAAGTGGTGCTACATTAAATGATGTTCAGTTACCGGTGATAAGAGAAATAAAAAGACTTCTTTAACGAAGCCTCCACAATAACAGTTTATACATTTGGGAAGTGCGATATTTGATTTTTGTGTGTCTGATTAAACTGTGAGGGAGCCGTGTAACTTGGAAGATTACAGAGGGAATACCTAAATAAAAGGGAGAATTTTATTTTTTTTCAACAAAAAAAAAGTTTTCATCGACATGAATATACTTTAAAACCAAACCTGACCTCCTTCGGAATATGTTCAGAATGGGAACTTCAGCGTTTCTCTCATATAAGCTACAGATACTAACTTTTTATGGAACATCCTTAAAGATTTCATCTGACCCAGCAATGAAGTAAGAGTAAAGAGAATGTTGTGACATCTTAATGCAAAAGTAAGTATGTTCTTAACGCGACAATATTTATTTTTGCTGCTTCTTGCTGTCCTAACTCCATCCCCCAGCTATTAGACAACACTGAAGACCAGCAGGGCAAGCCGAAGACACCCAGACTATGCCTGAAGGGCAAAAAAGAAATGAGAGCGTGGTTGTTTTGCTACTACTCTAAAACATTGCTTTCACTGTATCTTACTCGAGAGCATATTAAATTGCTGAATTTTCTACTTCCAGAGGAAATGAAAGAAGGAGAAATAGTGAATTCTGCTAAGCAGAGAATGTTTGAAGATGACAGAGCTGGACTCGAACTGATGACACTGGATATAGAAACTTCAAATTGTAGTTACAGTACCTGTTTGCTGTAAATTGTGAAAAAAATCTGCTCTTTTCTCATGCATGGATTAAAAAAATCTGTGACGACTGAAGCGTGGATGTCTTGTGATTTCAATAAAATTAAGGACCTAAAAATCCATTGTTTGTTTTCTCCAAGGGTTCCTGCATTTTCAGTGAGACAGGTGCCTTATTTCTCATTTCACAGGAACAAATACTAGTATACTGCCTATTAGGCCTGGATGTGGTTGGATTATACTACTTCTGCTTTGACAAACAGCATTATTATTTCAGAGAATAACTGTAAAGCATAGATTGTTATGGATCGTCTTCACTTATAGTAAGTATTATACCATCCTTAAAGAATGGATTGTTCAGCTTGTAAGATTTGTAATTTCTGGCATGCTGCAGAAGCACATTTCCCTAATTCTTGTATGCCGAGGGAAAGGAGGAAACAAAACACTAATGAAAGCATTTTAGCAGCAGTGTATCTTTCCTTTAAATGTACATCACGGGGCCGTGAATGCTAGACTACTAGAAATAGCTGGCCTTTTTGATATGTAGAAGAACTTAGACTGCTAAATATTACATTAACTTGGTTTCATAGCAGGATGTGTCAGATTTTTACTGTATCAGTGAACCTGTTGAAAGATACTAAAGGTGGTTATACATATATGTATATGTAAAAATAATGGTTAAGATGCTATTGTGATTGCCATTTGATTTCTTGAACTCTTTTACATGGTTTTGTTAATAATGTTTGGCTTATAAAATTAACAATGCTGTCTTCTAAAACTGTTAAGAAATCTTGCATTCAACAGATACTGTGTTGAAATAGGTACCCCGCAATAGGTTACAAGCTGGGACTCGGTGGAAAGGAACTGTCTGAATGAGTTCAGTTTTGCTTTCTGTGTGGTGAACTAATATGTTGTTCATTCCTGCACAGGCATTAACGTGTGATGGGATCGGGGAGGCAGAAAGCTGTGTTGGGGTTAAGCTTACAATCAGAATAGTATAGCAAGTTTGTCTATCTGTGGATGTATTCTGCAGTGGATTTCTTCTCTTCTGCCTTAGAAATAAGTATGCAGTCTCAAGCCATTTGCTTTCTAGTTTCTTTATTTAGTAAATTTTAAATAAAAAAAAAATTTAATAGTGGGTATTCCTATTAAAAGTTAGAAGACATTTTACTGGGGTTCCTTTAAGTGAAAACAAACTCTGAATATTAGAAGAATATTTTCTCTCCTGAGTGCTTACATAATTTCATAAGTGTTCTCTCAGGTTTTAAACAGGATCAACATGTGGGTCCTTGTAATGCATTTACAAATAGAAATATTTTTGCAGATACTTGAATATATATGGACGCTTTAACTTATTTTGAAACAGTATTGTAGTTTTGAAAATATGATGTTCAAAATCTCTAGTCAATACATTTTGTGTTCCTAAATGAGATACAGACCATTGCAGATTTCCTTTGGCCTACATACTAAAGAAAGTATTTTTTCTTAAAACCTCCTCTTTCTGAAGTTCATCTTAAGGGCTTATATTGGGAAAATACCCCAACCAGGCAAACTGAAATCAAAATGTGAATAGCATAATTTAAATTGTTTCAGAATGTTGATTGGATTGCGTGAAAATTTAATTTGTGAGTGTAATTTGACATGGTTTATTATATTTAGAAATTTTATTTAGGATCAGTATCATAATTTGGAGTTTTCTGGATACTTTAATCAGTTTATTTGATATCACTGTTCATTTATGATTCTCAATTATTGGTTGTATAATTTAAATAACTTAGGCTTAAATGAGCAAATTCTGTTTAATTTCTATTGATTAATTAATAAATATTGTGAATTAAATTGCACAATTCCTTAAAGTAGCATACTTCATTGTGGAGGTAAGGATTAGGGTTTAGGGTTTAACTTGATTTTTTCTTATTAAATTAAAGAGACATAATATTATTTCACATAGCAGTATTGCATTTGATACTGTAAAGGGCCTGTGTCTCATCTCACTTGTATGTACTAGTAATATATAAATCAAGATTTATTCCTCAGTATTTACTAGAATTCTAGGTAGAATGAGATCAAAATGGGGCTCTAATGGCTTAGCGTGTGCCTTCTATGTTTATGTGCATAAACCATTTTTAACATACTTAATACACATTTGTTAGAAGGTTGAATGAGCGCATACTATGAACCAATGCGTTTATAGGAGCAGGAAAAAGTGAACAGTTTCCCAGATACGGCTGTAGGCGAATAATGCAAGTATTAAAAAACAATGTGTTCAGATTTTGCAGGGGGTTTTACCTGAAGTGCCTAGGTCCATGGAAAATCCTGAAGAATGCCTTTCTACACGTGCGGGGACTCAAGAGTCTGCCATTGCGGAGGTGTCCTCATCTTCTACTGCCAGTATTTTTTAATAAGGCTACATATATTTTAGGACTCTTTCCATCTACCGTTAACCATTACTCCAAGATAAGTGCTTATTTTGGAGCACACTACATGGCAAAGATGTTTTCTTTATTTATAGAAACTCTTCTGGCATTGATGCCATCATTTTAATTATTCCATGCATGTGTAGTGTGTATTCTGCTATGCTGGTCTAGTACACAGTGTTAGGTAACACTACAAGCACATTTCCAATATTTCATCTATAAGGCAGAGCTAGTCCAAGCTGGAAAACTGTCTTGCAAACTGCAGGAAGAAGGCTGTGGTATTCCCCTTTTTCTTGCCATCTATAATTTATCATAATTTTCCATATTTCTTTTCCAATAGTTCACGAGAAACAGGTACCTATATATTTTTTTCATTTGGGTTAAAATCTTTTGCTCCGTACCGTCCATGTGTATGCTGGGTTAATTCCCAACATTGCAACTTGGCATAGCTGTATTGGCTTTCGTGGGTTTCCACTCCTAAGTCTGTATCTGCGCAACAGAAATTTTGAGCAAAATACAAAATGAACACTGCTCCATGTCTGATGCTATGTACACATCCATATGCTTAAGAAGAGCTTTAAACTGCAGGTAAACTTTAAAGGAATGATGTTTGTTAATGAGCTTGGTCTGCAGTGCACAGTCATTGGAGGGTCCAATTTGCACAATGTAAAAGGGCCTTTTAAAATTGGAGCAACCACCTTTAGAGGGTGATCTAGAGGGCCATCAAGTAGGTAATGTGAATCACTCTTTTTATTTACTGTAAAGGTAACCTAGGGCAACCAGCTTAGGATAAGAAACCTGATCTATAGCTGTCTAAATTTGAGTGAGATGAATCAAATTCTAAATAAGATAATTTATCAAAAAAGCAAGTATTTAGATAAAAATTGATGGCAATTATTTGTACAGCCTTGTGATCCAGTACAATGCAGTATTTGTTGCATTCAATTTAATGGTTGAGGAAAGAGGAAAACAGGACAATAAATGATAAGAGAGTGAAAATATTAATTTTTAATATTTAAAGTTGTCTTAAGATGGCTGTATCATCTGTTATATTCATTTATTGTATAGATGTGAGAAGAACCTGCATTTTTTTTAGGGCCTAGTTGATTCTGATGATCTTGTGGAAACTATTGCAGAGACTGTAGAAATGGTAGAAGGCTGTCTCCTTGATAAAAATGGACATCCATATTTTTCCAGTTGCTCTCTTGTATTTAAATTATCTTCAGTATACGTCTACATTTCTGTACATGGCTGTACCAGTTTTTCCATATTTTGCTGCTGCAATGGAACTGTAAACTGTTTGCGTCTTCTCTGACGAAGAGAGCGCGTCCTAGTTAATGCTGTTGAAAGCTTCGGTAGTCCTCACCTTATGTTGTGTATTGTTTCCTTTTATGTTCAATAATAATGTTACTTATTGTGGCTAGAAAAATTAGAGAAAATTACTGGGCTGCTGTACATTTTCTCTTGTAAGTCATGGAGATGCTGGGATTGACCTGGTGATCTGATCTGAATGCTATTTCCATTGCGAAGGGATGAATTTGCAAGAAATTCCCATTATTGTCCGTCCTTTATACTTGTTAAGTCACCTTATTCTTTTGTATGCTTGCCAAGACCAAGCAGAACTCGCCTTGTTTTCTGCAATTTCTGTAATTTATCTGTAATTTCTTTTAGCTAGTTTTTTTTTTCTCTTAATACACTACAGGTTAACTTTTCCTTTCCTGGGTCTGTTTTGGTTTAAAAATTTGAGAGGACGTAAGGAAGCTTGAATCTTCTCTAGTGGTTTATACCAGAGTGACTCCTGCATTTGCTACCTCCTATGCCAGGACAAAAGCCATTCAGTAAAAGAGAACGGACATCTGGAGATGAATTGACTTTTCTTTGTCAATAGATTGATATATAACAAGTTGTTCAGGGACATCGAAACCCTCCTGTGTGTTGTTATCCTCAGATATTGGTCCCAAGACACACTGTGCCAATCCATTCTCAGTTCTGTAACCTGTCAGGCATCTGAAATCAGAATTTTTTATTTGGCCGTCTCACTGTGCAGGTCCTTCATTTGCCACTGGTATCAGTTAAATCTAAAGGAATACTGAAGAAAATATTGGCAGCTCATGCTAAAACTTAATAACCTAAGCACTGAAGCAGGAGTTGTGAATCTCAACATCTGTCCTATAGTGAGAGTACTGCCTTTTCTGTTGACCGAAGACATATCATAAAGCATCAGTATTGCAGTCTCAACATCACAAGTTTTTAATCGGTTTAAATTGAGAGACACTTCCAAAAGAAAAAAGAAAATATAATTCCCTCCTCTTCATTTTTTCTATGAAGATATAAAGTATCCTTGAACACTTCTGATACTGTACATGCTCATTAGCTTGCTATTTTCTGAATAGTGTTGTCCTTTGAGGCAATGCTTACTGCCCGTGCTTCCTTTTGATGCGATTTGAGAGCTAAAAGGTGAAATGGTTCTGCCTGTATCTTGTTGGCTTGGTCAGCAAGATAGAAACAAAAGTCGTCATCTTCAATCTTCAATCCACTACTCTTTTTGAATGTCAAATTCAACTTTTGTCTAGTAAAAGTCTCCTTCTTGAGATGTCTCTTCTGCATTTGGGAAGGATATGTTCTGGACAAGTGTTCCATCTATTACTCTTGCCTCCCAGTTGACATTGGAGGGTTGTAAGACTATCTTTTGGAGCAACGAATAAATTTTGCATCTTATTTTGAAGCGAAAACGTCCTTTCTGGCAACACTGAGATGGCAATTTACAGCAAATGTCTTGGTACCCAGGCGCAAAGTATCTGATTGTAGCAAGAAAAGTAATTCTAAAAGGGTGCCAAGATAGTAAGCTACCACGTCAAGAGCCAGGTAACTCATCTGAAGGCATGAAGAGAATTAAAGTGGCTTGGAAATTGCTATATTTATTCTCCAAAACTAAGGAATTCACTTCTACTCTCGGTAAAATTGAGACTTTTAAAGACCTGCTGTTTATGATAACTTAAATCTTGGACACTGAGACAATGAAGACATAAGAGGCAATATATCCTAAGCTCTTCTTTGGAGACAAGTTTCCTATCAATCACTGAGGACTTATGGGATCCATCAGAGAATAGTACCATAACTCAAACTGACATTCCCTGAGAATGAATAAACAAGAGATATCAAGATCCACCAAAGAATTAAAGCTGTATAATCTATCTCTGGGTTTGTGATTCTGATGTACACAAATGAGTATGTCTACTGAGAAGCTTTCAGAAGAATGAAGGAAATCTTGGATATGATTTTGTGGATTGAACAGGTTAGAGACCACTCCTTATAGGCCATTCAGATGCATCCACTCTGTTTTGGGGGGTATGGAAAGTTAGCTGTGTGAATATGAGCCCTGTCTTGCCACTCATCCTCAGGGCCAGAGAATGATTCCTTGCCTATTTTATTTTTTGTGTAATGTAGCCTAAAAGTCTTCAAAAGTGGCCTCTTTCACCTGATTCCTTATGTCCCATTTGAATACGAGTTTGCAGACTATAACTATTGGAGATAGTTTGCAAGAGCTAGACTTCTCAAGTTGGAGAGGACAACCGTTTATGTAGGGTCCTTAAGAAATGTAAGAAAGGTATTTTATGGTTCTGGGCGTATACGTGGTAATGCCAGCTGTGATGTGTGTGTTTGTAACTGAGACTGAAACAGCCACTAAATCATAGAATCATAGAGTCAGTAAGGTTGGAAGGGACCTCTGGAGATCATCTAGTCCAACCTCTGTGCTCAGCAGGGTCAACTAGAGCATGGTTGACAGGGTTGCATCCAGGCGGGCCTTGAACAGCTCCAGAGAAGGAGACTCCACAAATCTCTCTGGGCAACCTGTGCCAGGGCTCTGACACTCTCACAGGGAAGAAATTCCCCCTCACGGTCAGGTGGAACTTCCTGTGCTTTGATTTCTGCCCATCGCCTCTTGTCCTGTCACACAGGGCGACTGGAAAGAGTTTGTCCCCGTCCCCTTGACACCCTCCCTTCAGGTACTTGTACACATTGACCAGATCCCCCCTCAGTCTGCTCTTCCCCAGGCTGAACAGGCCCAGCTCTCGCAGCCGTTCCTCACAGGGCAGGTGCTCCAGCCCTCGGATCATCCTCGTAGCCCTATGTTGGACTCTCTCCAGTAGCTCCATGTCTCTCTTGTCCTGGGGAGCCCAGAACTGGACACAGTACTCGAGATGAGGCCTCCCCAGGGCTGAGGAGAGGGGCAGGATCACCTCCCTCCACCTGCTGGCAACACTCTTCCCAATGCACCCCAGGAGACCATTGGCCCTTGGTTATGAAAGTCATAGCAGGCCAAACTGCCTGGCTGCAGCCAGTCGCGGTTCCAGAAGAGAGCCAGTGATGACAGAGGCTCTGTCTTTGGAAGACATAGATGTTTCTTCACATGTTTCTTCAGCAACTGAATGATTTGTGATGCTTCATCCAGTGAGCGACAGCACTGCAGAAGTAATCCTGTATGTCCTTGTGCTGACCTGATGGTTGTTTCTCAGCATGTCCATTTGTGGCACTACCCAAGAATTTTGGCATGGACATGTTGCAGCAAACTGGGAAATCTACTTTTATAATCGATAAATAAAAAGATTATGATCCCAGAGGATGTGAAATTGCATATAAATGCCTTTCTCTAAGAATTAGTTGTGTGTCTACACAACTAATACACAGTTGTTACGCATTTTATGTACTTACGATATCTTGGGCTGATGCTTTTAAATGTATCGTTCTTTTTTCTGTTGTGTGCTCAGCATAGTAACTTTTTATGTGTTTATGCAATGTCTGGTTTTTTTTTTTGAACTATGATTAGATGCATGAACTCACAGTGTTGGTGTAGTTTTGCAGTTAAGATACATTGTGCTAGTGTAATGTTTGCCTTTCGGATGTTTTCATGCTGTACATATATAAGCTGCTATAACACTTTTTCTGTATAGACTCACCTGAAAGGGAAGAGTTAAAAGCTGATATATTGTACTGAATGAACTCGTTAAAGCAGAGAAGACAATATGATTCCCTGCAACTCTGTCTCTTTCAATTTGTGGTGTTGCAGGAGGCTACTGTGGTACTCACTGTTATAGTTCGGAAACATTTTTCTTGTTATTTAATTCAGATACTGACATAACGAGTGCTTTGCTGTAATGCATATTTGATGCGGTTATGTTAATGTGAATGCACAACTACCTCGCCAGTTCTCTTCAACCTTTATGACTTTTTAGGAAATAATTTTGAGAGCGATGCAGTTTGCGTACACAATGCATTGGGATGAAAAGGGAGGATATTTTTATGGACGCTTAATTAACAGCCTCTAGTATTCATTTTCCCTTGTGGTGTCGGTTGTTATTTAGTGAGATTTTAATGTGAAAGAGTCTCTTTAGTCTTTGACGAGAGAATTGGGCTGGGATCAATATCATAAGACGGCGTAGGTATGCAGAACTTACTCCTTGTTTTCCTGCATGGCCACTGGCCGAGAAGCAGGCACTTTTAGGCAAATATGTTCATTATATAGCAGAATACAAGTGGGGTCTCAGGTGGAAGATTTACCAGCAAAATACAGAATCTCTTGGATATATTTGTTTATATAAGCGCTGAATTATAACTGAAGTTTTCACAAGCAGTAAGTTTGTAAATCAAAGACTTTCTTAGCTCTGCTGATGTGGAATAGATCAATGTTATTTAAAAATTTTTAGGCACGTAATTATATCTAGCTGTTATGTGTAAGTGTGTGTCTGTCCTCCTGGAAGACTGTCTGTATAGGGCACATTCCCTCTGTCATTTGCCTTGTCATTCTAGTGGTGGGAGTTTGGAATAGTGCAAATTTAAAGATTTTTGGCACTGCATTTCTAGAAAAATATGGTCCAGCTGGAAAGAGTTGAGAGGACAGCAGTGATAGAGGTCAGAAGTCTAGAAAATATAATCAGTGAGAATGCAAATTTGAGTTATTTAGCCTAAGGAACAGAAGCCTGAAGGAGAACATGATACCACTATTCAGTTACGTAAAAGGCTGCTGTAAATTGGAAAGTAGCGATCTGTTCTCCATGCCTGTGGTGGAGGCATAGTGAGTTTAAATTGTGGTGAAAGAGATTCAGGTTAGATATTAGGTAAAACTTTCTAGAGTTAGGGAAGTGCTGGAATAGGTTAACTTGGGTCTTTGAAGCCTCTGTCTTTACAGGTCTTTAAAATCAAGTTGGACAAACTTCTGTCAGAGATGACAACACACATCATACCTCGGGACAGAGTGATGGACTACATTTTCTCTCCAGGACCACCAAACCTATTTTTATGCTTACCTTTTAAAATACACAAAAGAGCAGAATTAAGATGACACAGATAAAAAAAGGAGGCTTCTTTAGCAAAAAGCTGGAACATTTCTAAAACCATGTTCTACCAGTTGGACTAGCTTCCACTTTGTTTTCTCTGCTTCCATAATCTAACTTGTTGGTGAGCAAGGCTAACAAAACTTGGGGTATAGTAGCATTGGAGTGATAGTAACAGTAAATGTGGGTGACAGTGACTGATAGCAGTTGCCAAATCCAGGAGCCTGATACAGCTGAGGACACTGCAGCTGCATGTCCCCAGGTCCAACCGGCAGCAAGGTTGAGCATATATGCCCAATAGGCACACACATGCACACACACATAATGTAATAAATATGTGTGCACACGTGGTTGGCCACAGTGATGAACACAGGCAGAAGTGGCACTCATGCAAACACAAAACAGCACCAGTGGCCTAATCCCATTCCCTTCTCTGGCTGATCAGCATGAAGATCCGTTAGTGAGAAATACATATAATGTGGATTTCCCCATCAGAAACTTACCTTAGTGACACAGCCTGTGCCCTGGACTCTTGTCTCTGACATGTATATCCTAGACCTATGTCCCAGACATACATCAGTGCCAACTGGCCCTGGACCTTAACTCGCCCCAGCTGCTGACACCTGGGCATGTGAGCCCCTGAGGCCCGCAGCCCCTCTCCAGCTGCTGGTGCAAACCCCTTACACACACCAACGCGCACACGGACACACACACTAGGGACACACACAAAAACAGGTCTCTCAGTCCACCCACAGACCCCACAGTCTCTCTCTGGCAGTTGGCATGGACTTCACTGTCCCTCCAATAGCCAAATCCTTCAGTTGTCTCACTCCCAGAGACACACATATAACTGGCTCCCAAGCCACTTATTTGCTTGCTGGCTAGTCTAATTTGATATTTGATATATTGATCACACGCTGGCATATGCGCTCTACCACACACACACCTCTGTGACCCATGGTCTGACTGCAGCTGCTGGCGTTAGACCTCTGTGCTCACACATGCACTTCCTTTGACTCCTGGAGATGGGTTTTGTGCTCGGACAGAAACGTTTCACACCTGTACAATGGGACTGGTTGTCCTATGGTGGGTCTGGGACCAGCCAGGTCAAGGTACTTTTTGGGTTCCTTCAGCTGCCCCTGTTCCTCAGAGTTTTGTTTTACTTAACCTGACAGTAACCTTGAGTGACAGGTTCTTGAATGACCTCGTGGTTGGACTGGTCGCTCATATTGTAATTTACTTCACTGCCATATGCCCAGAAATTCTCTGAAGATCTTTTTCATCACAAAATGACTATAACATCTGAATTGGAGAAGGTCTTGTTTGATATTTGATTTGTTTTCCTTATTTCCTTCTCATGGTATTCTAAGGCAATTCTGTAACAGGAATGAGGGAGATACTGTCTTTTAGCCCATGCACTTAGCTGTGTCAAGAAATAGCACCACCGCCTTTATGAAATGGATTTTATATTCTAGTAGTGCAAAGAATTGTTCCTGATGCTCAGGCCAGTCTTTCTCATACGAACTTTCAGCCTATTTCCTAGTCTAAATCTAGTTAAAAAAATGAGACACCCCCCCAAGAATTATTTCTTCTATTCTCTGTTCTTTTTATGTATGAAACTTGGATGTTCCAATGTTTTTCATGTGTTATTTTTCCTCCACTATTCCGTCCTCCGGGGTCAGGCTCAGTCCCATTGACGAGAACTGGCATGACGTTATCAGAAAACACTGTGACCAACCATGGGTTGTAAAGGCACAATACTGTGCCTTATACTGGTTCAGGGTTGTAGCTGCTTTTCAAGAAGTTCACTTAAACAAATTGTCTGGTATTTAGGAGCCCAGTCTAGTTTTAAAATGAAAATTTAATTTTAACTTAATCAGGTGGTGAGAAAAAACAAATAAAATGAAAAAAGATAGGCAGAAATAAAGAGTAAAGAAAGGGGGAATAAGAAGAAATACTTTTAAATGAGATCTTCAAGATCAATTCAAATAAGTGTCTACATGCATGTTTTCTATATTCACCTTTTTTTCGCTACTAGGAATAGAAATCTGCTGATTACACAAAGTCCTTTTACTATTACGGCATTGATTTCCCTTGCCTTTCATGCTTGTGTAGCAAACGAGCAGCCTCTTATGCTCACAGGGAAATTTTCTCTTCATCCTGTATTGCTGTGGTACGAGGGAATAGAGCCTATTAAAGTAATTTAATCTTGGGCCACATACTAAGAGTTAGTAATCTTAACTGTATTGTTATTGCATGTCAGCGTTGAGGTTATTTGTTACTGTATATCAGAGTTAAAGTTATTTGAACCACTCACTTGTGTGATTTCTTAGCATATTTGGAGTTTTCTTTATGTTTAATGTAATCCTGTTTAGTTTCTATACCTGATCTAGGATAACTGCAACATCCTCATATGCATTTTCTAAGTTCCTGATATATGTTCGTAAACTTACCTTTAACATGGGAGTTTTCATTTGGAGATGAGAGGGGTGTGTGTACATATGTGTGTGTATGGTATGGTAAAAAATTGTGCTTATATACTTCTCTGAAATAATTAAAACATTTAAAGTTTTTTTCATTATCATCAGTTATAATAGAGTTTGTTTGAAGACATTTTTGGTGGTATATTTTCCTGCCGTTCTGATTTTCAAGCTAGTCGATACACTTGCTTGAATTAAAGTTTCTGAGTGACATGTAGATCAAAGACTCTGTAAATGTTTTATTGTAAATAACTATAGTTTAATTAGTAGTAGATAAAAAAGAGACAAACTAATTTGGAAAATTCTTGTCTGCCTGTCCTCTAGTAATGCATTTCCGCAGTTCCAGTTTCCATTGCCTATGCTGTGAGCTGGAGTTTCTCAGGTAGCCTCAGATTTGCTGTTTTTCTTTACCAATCACTGTTATGTATAACAAGTTTATAGATTTAGTTAGCTAATGCAGTTATTGGTTTTACAATGTGCCTTGGGGCTTCAACAGTCTTTTGTGTAGTGCTGTTACATATGCAAGTGATGGGCACGCTAAATGCTTAACTTGCCTTTCAGAAGGACAGCTGCAAATAAAATGTGGTATTTGCATATCTTTTAGGACGAGACCCGGTAGTCCTGTGAGGCACAAATGTCAGCTATCTGGTGGAAAATTTTGAGTGCACTTCCTGTGATCCTAAACACTGAGGAACCGAAAAGCAGGAGTTTGATTTGTCTAAAAGGATTGCTAGTGCCTTCTGCTACCTTGAAAGGGACTAAATTTCATGGAGGGCAATGGGGTAAAAGGCACAATTTCTTTTATTTAGGCTTTCTGCTAAAGTACTCAGGGTTTCTCCTACCTTTTTCCGTACATATGTATCTAGTATGTGTGAATTGGAGGCTTCTGGTTGTCATTCCTTCGTCCGTAAGGACAAAGGTCCACCTTCAGGTAATGTCGTGTCCCTAGAAACACCTCCAGGGTGTCCAAGCTCTCACCCGGCTCCCTAAGGGTGATATCCGCCTTACGGGCAATTTAACGTATCAGCAGCATGAAAAACTCCTTCCTGTTCCTGCACAGTTGTGAAGCTGTTTAGTGCCATCCTACTTGCATCTTTCCTTTTTCAGAAACATTTACATTACTTCCATATGGATCCACAGTTTTGGTGCCTAATGCTACATCAGGAACAAAATCAATGCTGTTGGTACGGGCAGTATGTAATGTGATATGTCGTCATGGATTTATGTCTAAATATTTTAAATGACTTGTGTTTGCTATTTCATTATTTAGCAAGTAAAATGAAATCTGTCCCGCACAAAATTGCATCTAGCTAGTGATAAGAGTTTCTATTAAATTTCTATTTATTTAATCTCCTTACTCTTCTAGTTTTCTTGCTTCATTTTTAATGCTAATTATAATGGAGGTGATAAAGTTTGTTTACTGGCCACAGAACCACTCTCCCCTTCACTGTAACTAAAGTCAGTAGACCTCTATTAGCTTCAACATCTGAGTTAATTTTGCTCTTGCTTTCCCTTTTTTTTGAGAATTTATGTCTACAAGCAGTCTGATCTTGCTTAATACAGATAGACTTGTGACTCCTGTTCCTGCTATCAGGCTCTGAACGCTCCCGTGAATGTGGCAGAGGATAATCCAGGGCATCCATGCCCTCATCTATTTTAACTGCACAGTGTAAGTTTGGTACACCCGCAGCGGAACCTGCAGAGATCATATGATTTGCATAGTACCTGAAGAGGAAATTGAGAAATTTAACCTAAGTGAGGAAGGTCTTGCCACCTTCTTGTGGTAATGTGCGGCACAGCAGTCCATAGAGAAAGGGCACTTGCTGCATTCCAAAAATTTAGTCCCCGGCTCTTTATTGAGCAGTTAAATGACATAAAATATTTTTATTTCCTCGCTCCTGTGAGTGCTAAGATGAGGACCACAAACTTGTTTGTTATAGTTGCTGAGCTAATGATGCACCTAAATTAATGTTGTTCATGGATCAGCTGCAGATTACTTACGATGGCCTGCAACTTCTAACTTGGGAGCACAGTTTGGAAACACCTAGAGTAATATCCTTGTCCAAAGTCCAGTAACCCAGTGTAGTGGTAGAATGGCTTTAATATTGATGACTAGGCTACCTACACTGTCCTTTAAATGGTTACATTACAAATCTAAGAATTGTTCCCGAGAAAATTTTCCGTGTGTTATTAACTTGGTTTTGACTGAGTCTGAACTTGCCTATCACAGCTTGTAATGAGGAGAGAACATAGTCGTGGGGCTTGAGTCTTTTCTGTCCTCACACAGCTTCTTGTTTCCTTCTATCTGTATTGCACAAATCATGGACTTTTCTGTGATAAGTGAAACAAAAAGATTCTCCTTCCCTTCACAGCACATGAAGGTTTATTTTTTTTCTACTATTCTTTCTCTATCATTTTTTTTTCAACCTATTGCAGATTCATGAGTCATAGTATTTTTAAATGGACAGCTTATGTTTAAGCTACTGTAAGGATGATTGCAGCTATTTTGTATAGATCAAATATTTTGAAATTAAGCTATAATTTTGCCATTGCTGATAGCAATTATTCTGAACAGACATTTGTGAAACAGTCTGAGCACAGCTAGTTCAGTGCCTTAGGTAAGGAGAACATTGTTTCCGGGTTTTCCAGATTGAGTTTCTGCAGTGTGACCAGATTTTTCAAACACAAATGTTTGAAACTGGGTTTCTAAATCTATATTCAGGCTTTGATTTTACGGGAAGGTGTAGGAGGCTGGTCCTTTTGAAAATCAGGCTCCTCTAATTATGTAGGTAACATTTTAAGATGTTAGATTCTGTCTATGAATCATTCTCTTCCATTATTAGAAATGACATTTCCATTTAATTTCCCAGTGGGATTCCATTTAATGTTTCCAAAACAACGTCAGTTGAAATCATATTTGTTTTGGTTGTTTGCCCATATATAGAAATTTATGTTAGATGAATTGCAAAATTTAAAAAAAGAAGATTTTGTAAATAAAATATTTTTAGAAGTTCCAATTGTTACTTTCTTTTTAATTTAATCTCTTGAATAGCTGTCAAGCCTGTGAGAAGCTGTTTACCATCTAAGTATAATATCAGAAACGAAGGATTTGGGGTTTCTGAATTTTCTTACTTCAATAATATTTATCCTCAGTGAACCATAGATATTTAGAGCTACAGTGAATGAAGCTAATGTGTTCGTTTCAAGTTACAGATGATGAAGTTAGGCCATCCTTGGAGTATGTGTACTGTCTTATCAGGAATGATTTTTCAGCAAGCTTGTTGAAATTTTGCTACATTACTGGCTGTGATGTAGTATAGTAGGCATCTCAGGCTATGTCTCTTCCGCCAAATAAAAGAAGGTCAAGCACTGATTCTTGGCCCGGAGACCAGGGGGCATAGATGACCTTATGTCAGTCAAGCCAAAGCACAACATTCAGGCACTAAAACATGATATTTTATATTCTTCAGATATTATATTATTTTGGAGATGAAGAAGGTTAATGCTGGGGATGTGTTAGATCTTTCTCTTCAGAGTACTTAAAGTTTTATGGACCATTACTGATAAGATACTCCAAGATAGATGAGGTTTTGCCCTTCTTTTGGATTTGGTGAAAGCTGTTGTGTCAAATATAGTGTGAAATTTAAATGTGTTATGAAAAATTCTAGACAAATGAAAAAAAGAGATTACATTTTGAAGAGAGTATGAAAAGGGAGAAAACTGGCAGGGGGAAGAAACAACATAGGTGTAAGAAATAAGGGAGAAGTAAAATAATAGCATACTGTTTATTAATAGGATTTACTATTGCTATTAATAATAACCTGATGGAAACTGTTTCTTTCACATTTCTTACATGGTAACATTTTCAGTAGGATAAAAGAAAATATTAAATGTGTTTTCTTCTACCCCATGTCCCCTTTTCCTTCTCCTGATCTTTTACTTGTTAGGTTTTAAACATTTATGGGGAAAAACATTTTAAAAGGGCATGTAACACAAAGGTAATAATCACAGTGCCATGCTGTTTTATGGGGCAATAATCCAGTTCCCTTGTTTGAATAAACTACTCGGCCTTCATTCTCCTAGTCTTTTCCTCAGGGACCTGAGCTGGATTATTGCCTTGTAAAACAGTGCTGCATTCTTGCTGTTGATTAATTATAAATCTTTGCCTATCGCTAGGCATGCACCTCGCAGCATTCCGCTTCTTGTCCTTCCTGGCTTTGTCCTGCATTCAGTGAATTTGGAAATACGGACTGTACCCGGCCTGACTCCATTCTGGGAGCTGCTGTATAAACACGTTACCTGTTAATTTTCTTTAAAAGGAAAGCAAATCCGAGCACCGTTTGCATGAACAGCCTCTGAATGAGATTCAGACTGCCTCAATTTGACCAAAGTCATCCAATCTGAGCTAATGGAGAGCACAGTGGAGGCTCCAGTGCTTTTTAACTGCTGGGGATGCCCTACTTGCTCCCCCGTGGATCTATGCTGATGGCTACTGAACAGATGCAATTTACTTCTGGCTGCAGTGTATGAACCTCTCCCGGGGTGCTGTGGTGCAAAGCTTGGTGCTAGCACGTGGGTGGTGGTGTTTGGCATGTGAGGGACAAAAAAAGAATCAGAAGGCTATAAAATTCTGACCCTCTGATCCTCAATGTAAGAGCAGCCCCCGGCAGAGCAAATATTCTCGGTGAACACATAAAAGTGTTCCTCCAGGTACCCTTGGAACAGCCTCAGATTAGCTGTCTCCTCTGCCTCAGATTTCCTCCTGTTGCTGTTTGCTTATACATTTTGTGCAATAGGTTCATTAAAGCTAAATTCAGGGAAACACTTAAATGAGGTACCAGAATCTTCCCAGGCGAGTCCCCTCAACTTTAGGCTCTAAGATCACACATCCACTTTTTTTCTGCAACTCCTAGGATGTGTGAGTAACCACTAAGCAGATGTTAGTGGTTACTAACATCTAATAACATCTAATACCATCCAAATGAATTTTAAGAAAGTTGAGATCTCCTAAACAAAGTTTGAATCTGGAATGTGAGCCACTACCTCGCAGTGCCACCTTCAAGATTTTGTGGCTCTTTGCACTTAGCCTTATGCTGATGCCACTGCATGCTGTTACCCAACCTTATCAGGACTTTCGAGAGAATCTTTAAATCTTGTTTCACTTTCTGAGATTTTCTGGGAATGGGAAGGAACAGCCCAAAAATATCTCAAATAGCAAAAAAGCCAGACAAAAACATGGTCCTATGGTTGCTGGCCATGACTTTTTTTGAAATGCAGGTAATCCAGCAGGGCAGTCAGTTCAGAAGCATTGGCAAGTAGGATTACAAGTTGATAGACACTGTTGAAAATAGAAGATTATGGAATTTGTGACATAATTTGCAATTTGTGTGTTGGAGGAGAGTCTGAGTAGCATGACATTCACGATGTAACATCACATGCTTTGGCCTCATATGTATTGTTAAAAATGATGTCTTTTTTAATGGGAGAACCTTACATATGTGGATATGTTTGCTTCATGTTTTCTCACTTATTACTTATGATTTGTGCTTGACAAAATGGCTGGGTGCTATGCCATTATTTATTCATGTATCAGCTTGTGTGCAATGGTCTTTGTACTTCAAAATTGTTTGGAAGTTGAAGCTGGTGTTGCATGTGACCACCCAACTTACTGAATACTGTTTGATACAGAGGATTCATCACACATCCAATTCAATGATCAGAGAGGACTATCAATTGTTTTCTTGGTAAACAGCAGTACAGACAAAGTAACAACAATAACAATAATAAATAAGAGAAAGTCTGATTGCACGCGAGGAAAAATTTCCTCCTAATCAGGGTAGTCAAGCACTGGAACAGGGGCACAGACAATTCATGGGGTCTCCATCTTTGGAGACTGTCAAAACTGTCCTGGATATGACCCTGAGCTGCATGATGTGACTTGGAAGTTGGTCTGCTTTGAGCCAAAGTTTGGGCTTCAAACTTCCAGTAGTGCCTTCCAACCTACATCTTTCTATAATTCTTTGAAACTAGGAGATGCTAACTTTATTTTACTATTCAAATGATACAGGAAGACATGGATTCAGTCATGCTTCAAACTGCTTTTTTGGTTCTCATGGGCTATCAGGAAGACAGTCTTCTCATACTGCTGCTTTAGTAGCGTATAAACTGTGTAGTTAGGTGAAGAAACTTCCTACTACCATCTGGAGATGTTGGAGACTGTACTGCAGAAGTGTTCCACTACCCCAGTTTTAGGTATTGCTACCAGGTGTTGGGGGAATATCCAGATGTTAGTCAGCTGCTTTCAAACCACTCAACATCAGCTGGGCTAGTTAAAATAAATAATCTGAAGAATATTTACAAGCTTTTCAAATATGTGACAGAAAGGAGGTCAAATGATGCTTTCTTGACATCCCAAGATCCCACCTGAAATATATTTCTTCTCTCTGGCTACATCTACACTAGTAAACTGAGTGGTTTTCTGGTCTTGAGGCCAACCCATTCTGGCCACATCCACTCTATTTTACCTGACAGAACAGGATCACTACATTCAAACTGTTTTTTTGGGAAACGTATGTGGCCCGCACTACGCTAACCCTGTAGATGCAAGGCAGTTATTAACTTTTAGGGGAGTTCAGTGGAGTGTACTGCTCTTTCTCACCTAGTAAGGCAGTATGCCAACTGCCCTGTAAATCTCTTTTGTGCCCTGGATTTTATAGTCTTTTATAAATACATATACTAACAAATGTATGTTACAGATATGTGAGAGAAGTAGCTGCACCCCACTACTGGCTTATGTTTGAGATTAGGCATATTGATTATTAACCATTTTTTGGTGACAATGAATTTAGGATGTTTGACCCTCGATACCCCTGACCTTCAGCCCTGTCTTTGAGGTAAATTGTGATATTCAGTTCTTAAAGTTTCAAATGCTTCAGATCCTACCAATGTGTGGATAGCTTTATCTCTTTGTCTGAAATAGCAACAGATATGATCACCCCCAAAATACGAATTTTTGATTTAAGTGATCAGTGCTGGTGGCTGCTCACCTGTAGGAGGATCTTCTATTCTTGAATATTATAAACATAAGTGCCTAAAATAAAGGTTTCTCATTCTTAGTTGATCTATAAAAATAGTTAAAATGGTTAAATGCTAAAAAATCAAAATTATTTTTATTGACAGTGAGTTCTGATGGACAGTGTTATCTTAAAAGTTTATATTGATAATTTTAAAATAATTTGAGTATGTATTTTTATTTTTACTCTGTGTTTAAGTTGGAAATATAATTATTTATTGTTCAGAATAGAATTTTGGAAAAAAAGCACAGGTTGCAGGAGGATGAGCTTTGGGAAGCACCAGGAGCTCTATTCATATTCAGATAGCTGAGCTGCTTGTTGCAGTTGCAGCAAAGCTTTAAAGTCTGTGATAAAGAGCCAATTCCATTTTAGAAAAGGGAGTCCTCCTGTGCTGTCACCTGCACTGGGTACATGCGGATTAATAAACTTTTTCTTCTGTACATAGATTCAAATCAGGTTTCCTTCCTTAGAAATGAAACATACTTCTGCACCTTCCCAGTTCCCCAATTTCTCATTGTTTTGTGCAAATGAAGTCAGAGCAGAAGTGTATTTTAACTTCGAGCTACGTAATTGGTAGGATATATGATCCAAATAAATTGTCTCAAATTTTCACCTAATGTTCCCCTGCTTCAATTCTGATGCTGCCCTTACGAACTGTAGTTATTGTTCTTGCACTGCAGTTATCTTTGAAGAGGCAGGGATGCCTGTGGCAGTGGAGGAGAAATCAGAAGAAAATTTAAATGATTAATTAATGTAATCTAGTGTCTGTTTTACCAAAGGCTTTCAGGGACTTATTTATCTCCATTAATGAGAGAAATTCCAGCAGCAGGTTTTTAGAATAGTTTTTTGAAGAGTGTAAATGACATAGCTGCCGGAGGGAAAATGATCTTACACCTCTTTATGTTAAGCCACCCACTGAATTAGTGTTGAGAAAGAATGTGTTTTTAGAGGTTTGTTTTCTATTTAGTTATTATTTAGTATTTTTAAAAATCAAGCTAGTAGACATTTTCTTTGAGGTTACAAAGGGCAGAGAACATAAGTCACAAATGTAGCTGTCACCTGAATTAATTTTAACTAGCATTTTTCTATGGATCATAAGTACATGAATTGTCCCTTTACAAAAGCATGCATTACCTTGGGAGTTAATCTGGATATAGCTCACATTTTGAGCTATATGGACTATGAATTGGAAGTCAACGTAGGACTGAGAAGAATTTGATCTACGGAATTCTTTATATCTGAATATTTTCCTTACTAGAGAAGCTTTAGAGGTAGATCCATGAGCTACCTATAGATTTCGTTTGTTTTAGTTTCTCAGTGTTACGGAAAAGGAATTCCAACTCCCTTGGAAAAGATTTTTTTAATTTTCCCCCAATTACTTGCAGTACAATAGCAGTTCTGCAGCATGCAGTTTCTCTGCTGCTGGTGGAGAAATATAGGCAAGCTGTAAACACAGCTTAAATGGAATGTAAACCTTAAATGGAATACATACAACGGAGAGGAAGTAACTTTTCCATCCCATACATTCTTACATTACATATAAGTTTTTATTCCAACTTAAAACAAAGAGATGAAATCTGGAGTTTTTGGATGCTAGAAGTGTACATGTGTTCCAAAAAGTGACTGGGCCAAAGGGAAGAAAAGTCCACTGAGGAGTATTGAATGCAAGTATCACCTTTGGGCCAGGCATTCCCTGAACCCCAAAGTCTTGGAGACTATGAAAATACTCTAGGAAATTGTCAGCTGGTGCTTTTCTTACTCTTGTGCTCTTATCTAGGCATCTGCTGTTGGCCACTGTTGGGGGGAGAATGAATGTCTAAACTGACCTTTAGTTCCATCTGGCATGATATGTTTTAGGTCTCAAAAAGATTTGTAAGCAAAAACAAAAAAGGAAAAGAAGTAAAAATATTGAGCTACTTGTAATTTTAAAATATTTTATTTTTATTTTAACCTGTTTTTATTTTTTTATATATATCTAAGTCTGGAAGCAAAACACTTATGAACAAAAACATTATTTATTTCATAGTATTACAGAAACAGCTTGGTTGGATGGTACCTCCTGAAGTTACCTAGTCCAATTCTTTGCTCTGAGCACATCTAACTTCAGAGTTAGGGCATATTCAGTTGAGTACTGAAAATCCAGGATGTAGACTTCGCAGTGTTTTCATGCAGCTTGTTCCTATGCTTAACCATTTTCTTTGTGAAAATTATTTTCTTTCTATCCAGTCGGTGTTTCTTTTGCTGCTGATGTTTTTGTTTCAAAAATATGCAAATGTTTTAATCATTCTAAAATATTTGCATTTTTCTACAAATCAAACAAATCTATTAATTGATTCTTTCCTGCAAGATTTTAATTTAAGACATACTGGCTATTATCGTGGAAGAAAGTCCTCAATTCCTGTCCAGCTGTAATTTTACTGTTTAACATCAGTAAAAGTGTTTGTCAGCCTGGAAGTCGCAGCTCTGTATTGGGATGCAACATGTCCTCGTCTCCGGGATCTTTTTCACAAGTCCCTTTCTGGCCAGTCACCCCCCAGCCAGTACTGCTGCATGGCGTCGTTCCACCCTAGGTGCAGAGCTTTCACGTTTGGTTTGGCTGATCTCTGAGTAGGGGCTCTGCCTCCCAGCATATTGTCACCTTCCCCCAGTTTGGTGTCAGCTGTGAACTTTATAAAGGTGCGTCCCATCCTGTCGTGAAGATCTTTCTTTAACATGTTAAGTTTTATCGATCCCAATATCAGTCACTGAAGATCCAAGTCGAAATGCAGCTGTCCGTGAAGCTGTGCTTAGAGGCTCTTACTGCCACATTCAAACACATGTGTTTCAAGACACTCTGCCACTGTAAACAGTTTTACTACTGCTTTAACTTTGGTCTGTTATCAAGAATACATATTTTTTTCACTTCATAAAAACATCAGGTGGTCTCCGAATCCCTTTGATAAAATAAATTTTCCTTCACGACTGTAGCGGAGTGTAATCCTTGCCCAGTCCCTTATCAATTCATCTTTCAGAAGGTGCAGAAAGATTCCCCAAGCCCTGCATCAAATTATTTTTTTTCCTGGCTGGTACTGAAAGCAATACAACAATTCAAAGAGCAGAAGCAGCAATACAAAAGAAAAATATATTCAGTCACTGCTATCCTTCTACTAGCTGGTCACTTATCTTTTTCTCTTCTTTCCCTTCCAAATTAGATAGATTGATTGAAAGATATAATTAGCTCAGCATTTATTTTGCTGAGCTATCTTTATTAGAAGCATTCTTAATGGCCAGAAATTCAATGGCAGAATGAAAATGCAAAGGGAATAACATTCTCTCGTGCTAAAAATCTGCACACTTCACACGTGGCCATGTGGACTAAGACTAAGATTGTATTAATTCAAAAGATTTGCCAATTATTCTTTCAAGAGCAATGGTAGCTATTATACTTATCAGAGTATCAGCTGACAGTCAGAAGACCAATCTGACAGTGACAGCATACTGAATTTGAGGTAAACTGATAGAGGAGCAACAAAGCTAGAAAACAGGGATAAAAATGGAGCTCCAGGCAATCTGAATGTGTAAGTGAGAGATACGAAGGAAGGAGGACTACTTGCTGAGGAGACCTAAAGAAGGTGCTGCTTTCACAGTAAGTATGACATGGGATTTCATCCCTCTGTGAAAAGAGGTACTGGGACAGGGACTTACTTTGAGGTTGTGAGCTACAGAGGAAACCCCCGAAAAGAAGATGGCTGAGCTGCCTTCTCATTACGATTGACTACAAAATAAGCAGAACAGTTCCCAGGTGAGCCAGTCAACCCTCTGTGGGTCTCCATATTAACAGTATTCCCAGATTCTTAGTACATCAGTCCTGGCGTGCTGGAAAAAGAACTGATACACTGGCTATTTGTAAAAAGTCATTATGAGTAGCAAGGTTTTATTTTATATCTTACATTAGTACATAGCTTCACCAAATTAGAGGACCTAATATACGATCATTTTTATTATCAAAAGGTTTTAATAAAGGTAAAGAGAAGGGAATTTTGCTCTTTTAATGCATGCGTAAAATACTACATTTGAATACAAAGCAACTGCTTCCATGAACCATGAAACAGCCCCAATGCACCAAGGAGCTTCATTATTCAGCTCAAGAATACTCACCCACTGCTTACAAATGCAAACACAAATGGCATCCCCTATGGCTCTTGTTTTAGTGAACCCTCTGGCAGTAGGAGATCTATTTCTTCATTAACTGTAAACACGACGTGATTTATACCTGTTTGCAAGCTAGCCCACCTTATCCCTTATACTGTGAAATGCACACAATACCTTGATTGCAGGTATGATATTGAGGGCGTGACAGTTTAAACAACTTCTAAGTAGCTTCATCTTTTCCATACATAGGAAAAAGCTAATTCATCAAAATTCCGTAGTTTGTATTTAAAATACCAGTTGTCCTCTTGGTAAGCACCAGGACAGTATCTACCAGGACAGCAGAAGAAAAGCCATGCCACCTAAAAATCTTCCCTGGTGTTTCTCTGCCAATTTTGACTTTGTTATTGCTGGGATATTCTAACTGTTCAGTGTTCAACACTAAAGATTATGCTAAGATCCTAGTGCTTGGTTCCGAGAACTGATGGAGTGAATAAAACAGCAGCGTATCAGCTTTGTTGATACTGAAATGAGCCTTAAGACTTTTCTTTTGTCAGGCTTACTTCTGCAAACAGTAGAAATGCAACAATATAGTATTACACTAATATTTGCAATGTAGTTGTTGTAGTAGTGGGTTAGACCACCACATACTGACTTTTGCATAGTTTATCTGGGCTGGAAAGCAGTGAAGATCGTGTTTAACTCCCGTTAACTGCAGCATTTGGAAAATGCAGCAGAGGGAACTTTGTCTAATTGATTGGATGCTGCCAATAAAGCAAAAATTAAGTATTATGATAGTCAGACTCTAAGATGAGAATAATAAGCTGTTGACATTTGATGTTTCTAAGGATTTGCAGGCTCAATCCACCTAGAACTGTAGGCAAAAAAGCTAATGCAGTCTACAGCAGTAGTAGGAGCTGAGCTGAATACATCCCATCCCATCCCGTTTGTGGGAGCCCTTCCTTTCAGAAGTGATGCAAAGAACAGGCGTGGGCTATTGGTGGTAGGTGAACTCCTTGCTTTAAGCATAAAGCTTTAAGTGACACTTCAAAGAAAGCTCATGGCCATACTCGTGTGATACCGAGTGCCTCAGCTGGGCGCTCCATAGTCATGGGAACAAGACGCCTCTGAAGAGCTTTGAAGAGCAATGCTGCAAGATTAAGTGAAGTACCCCTGTCTCTTCTTATTGACTGTAGATATTTCTTGGATTTTATTTGTATAGCTGAGATTTTCCTGAATGTGATTTTGTTGGCCATTGCACAAGAACAGAGCAGGAAAATACTTAAACACCACAGTATCTCCACTTCTGGTCTTAATTGCTTTCAGTTGGACTAAAAACTGTCTACATAAAGTAAGAGAAACTTCCACTCTGGAAAAAAAACTCCCCTACCTATTGTCATTCCTCCGCTCCCCACACCCAAATATCAATTCTTTTATTTCTCCTTTCTTCTGTATTTTTTCAGTACTTGTAGTCCTTCTCATGTCTCTGTTTACCTTCTTGTGTTTCTGTTTCCTCCCTCTTTTTGTTTAACTTGTGCATTCTTTTTGATACTTAGCTGCAGAACTTGTGGCTTTGCCAGTAAATTAAAAATATTTAGTTTTAATGCTGTAGCTGCATACATAATTTTAAAATAGCTAAATGCAATTTTATAGCTTGCCATTTTGCTGTGCATTTGTATTGCAGAAGCAAAATCTAGTATTAGCATTGCTGTTAAAAATGAAACTCTAAAACGTTAATCCACCCAATAGTTGAAGAATCCTGCAAAGCATTTGATGTTGGGTACAAAAGTAATGTCTCAGTGCTGTTAGCTGTTCAGAAGAGCGTTTTATGTGTTTGCCTGTTTTATGATCTATAGCACTGCATTCTTTTCTTCTGAGCTTTTGTTGGCTCTCTCTGGTTGAGATAATTTAACTGCTTGGTCTGTCATGTTGTTATGGATGCAGAATGACACTTCTCAGTGCTGACTCTTCTAAAATTGTCTTACCTCTCATTTTCATGATCCTATGTACTTGTTTGATCAGTATGTGATTCTGCGACAGTTGAACTTAAGGCTCATCAGTCCTCCTCTAATGGGCAGAAACAGATGCTTTTTTTGATCATGAGTAGTATAAACCTTTAACCTTTGTGCCAACCTATTTTTATTGTCTCTCTATATTTTTGTATGGTAAATATGCTGGACTCATTTTGATGTATTGCTGAGTTGTATATCACACATCATTTAAGTAGTTATCAAGCCTTGAGAACATTGAGTTATTGTGTTAGGATTTTTCTGGGGTAAAAGATTTTTCCTTTATATTGTTTTCTTAGGGTATAATTTTTTTAATCATTCATTACGTTAAACTTATCTGTGTTTTATTAATGTCCATCATTATTATTGATACTTTGTGATTACACTCTCCTAGCAACAGAAGAGAATTGAAAAAATAGTTAAGAATAGAGAAATCTACTTCTTCCTAATTTTATATTAATTTCAAGTGCTTATTAATTGGAAAAGCTGCAGGCACATTTGAAAAAAGTCTCTGTTACTGGCTGCTTTTTCTATTTTCTCAGTGGAGCAATGTTTAAAGCGTTTTTGCTACGATAACCGTCGTTCAGTTACACAGGAGGAACTGCTGAAGTTTGCCAGCAAGGTAGAGCTTCAACACAGGCTTTATCCAGAGGTCATCCCAGACTCACGAAGGTAGAGAAGACTCCAAGAATAAATGCTGCTTCTGTGCTGGGGCACATACAGCATCAGTGGTCAGCGGTGACTGTACGTCAGCTCCTTCTTCACGGTGTTTTCCCTTTGCGATAGTTGTAACTTTGGTCATTATTTGACAATTTTGCAGTCTGTTCAGGCAAGGGAGCGTAACTGGTGGAAGAGCAGCTGGCTCCCACAAGGATACATGAGAGATCGCTCATGTAACTGGAAATACAGTTCAGGTCTCCTTGCTTCCATCCAAGTACGGCACCAGCCAGACCTGAAGTCCTTAATCTAGACTCATAGGCAACATACTGCTTGGGAGACTCTGACACTGCTTACAGCTGGAGAACTTTTGCCTCTGATCTAAGCTGACGGAGGAATGAAGGATGATGTTGCCCACGGCACATTCCTTTTCCAGTACTGTTGCGCGTGGGTCAGCAAAGGTTCAAGGCCATTTGCCGTAAACCATATGTTCTCCTTTTGCTTTTGACAATAAATAGCTACCAATGCATTGTGTGTAGGGCATCTTTCACTATCATAATGCCACAGCTCTTACAGAGACAAAAATTTATTTTTGAAACATCCAATTTATTAAAAAGAAAATAAACTTCTACACAGCCCCAGAATTCCTTTTTCCTCAAACCAAGGCATGCTTTTACGTATCGCCTTCTCCATACTCTACCTATTTGAAAGAAAGCTTCTAAATGTCCTTTCGTACCTGTCAATAATAATGTCACTGGGTTCTTAATTTCTAACTTGCTGTTCGTTGATATGGGCCTTGGCGTTCATTTGTTTCATTTCTATTGCTCCATATCTCTATTACAATTTTAGGTTCAGGCAAATCAGCCTTATTTGTTTTCACTCTGTCTCTTACAGGTGCATAATCTGCTTCAACATCAGGGATACCTATAAACATTAACACTGAAGAATAAGTTAAACTTGGGCTTAAAAGCAATTTTTTTTTAAACTGAGTAGAAGAAACGTATGAAAACACTGAGGATTTTCATTTGATAGCTGTAGTGTCTACAAATTTTGCTATGTAAGGATAGTTAAAAAGTTACTGTCTGTTAACTTGGATATTAGCAATATTATCTTTATTTATCAGCTTCCTATCATTGCATGTCATGCTTGGTTTGAGTGGCCTTTTGGTGTTTTCCTTTTTCTGTGCATATATGTTTTTAATAAGGCCACCAACCCTACTTTTTGAGTCAGAGAGCAAAATTTCTAGTTCATGGAACGTGACTTTGTGCTTCTTATACAGACTCTGATTTGCTCTGGATCAATATAAATTCCAGTTTCTAAGGATGTTTTTGGTGATGGTTCTGAAATAATACAGTTAAAATTGGGACAAGTGATAGGAAAATCTATTCCTTCTGCATATCTAGGCAGTTCAAAAATCTTCATACACTTTCTAAGATGCTTTCTGGAACCGTGAGAGACATTTCAAAGAACTTTCCCTTCTCACAGGGGTATTTGCGTAATCATCTTTGCTGGAACAAGCTCCTTTGGCATGCTAATGAATTCACAACTCCAGGAGGTTTTTTTCTACAAAGTTGCTTTACATCAGATTTAATCCTGTGAAAAGCACACAAGGAAATTTAGCTCACAAAACATGTGCCATCATCGTTTATGCTGCTTCATGAAATTGTGACATGCATGATATGAAAAGATGATTGACTAAGATAACTGTTTGTATAGTGGCAAGCTGTAACATTGCTCTGTTGGGTATATGCAAGGCCCTAAGATGATGCTGTTATAGGTCCATATTAATTTTTCAGTAATTATCCAAAAAGAGAAACAAAGAATTTTTGAGAGAAGAGAATATAAGGAATATTGGGTGTCCTTGATTTTAATTTATTTTTTAATTTGGAATTCAAGGCTTTCCTATAAGCTCTCCTCTCTTGCTGCCCTTTGTGAGTTTTCACAGATCCCTTTTTAATGAGTCAGTACTGGATGTCTTGAGTCCCTGGTCACAGTGCAAATATAGAGTGGCTTGAAAGCATAGCTCATGGAGGAAGACTAGGGCCTGACAGAGCCAAGTTAGAACTGCCATGAGAAAGCAATTCTCAATAAGTTTTCTATACCTACTCTGCAGATTTCCTCTCTGAGGTAGCAGGACAAAAGACAGGCCTCCTGGCCATGCGCTAGGATTCACAGTCTTTGCTTGTTCTCCTTCGGGCTGCGTGACTTCCGCAGGCTTACAACTGCAACTGCAAATGCCGTTAGTTCTTCTGCTTAATCTGGTGGTTGGGATGCTTTATAAAGACGTAAAAAACTGAATCTGAATCTCCTTCGGCAAAAGTGGGCCTAGACCTCAGATTCCCTGCTTTTACAGTTTATTACATTAAAGTAGTGGAAAAAGCAGAATTTTGGAAACATCCGCGTGATCATCATTTTTTCTTGCCCAGTAACTGCTTAAGACGCGTGCTTTTGTGCACTGTTCCAAGTGCATGACAGTCTTTGGAGGCAGGTATACCTCCTCATTGGCAGTACGCTTTTAGGAATCATCTTTCTGCCTTGGATTCATGCTCTAGTCCCAGGTACCAGCTTCTAGGAATTGCAGCCCCTAAGTAGCAGTTAGTAAGGGAGCTTTCTCAATTTTGTCTTTAGAGAATAATGTAGCATAGTTAGGGATGAGAATAATCTGAATACTCTAACTGTGCTTCCTGGCGAGCATCTGTCCTGGCACAGGCTGGAGGGATTGGCAGTCTGTCCTATACAGAAGATGGAAATTTAATGAGTTAGGGTATGTGACAGCCTGTGTTGATGTGCATTAGCAATGCTGCCTAATGGAAACTTATACAGTAGCAATCTTGGTGAAATGTGGGCTTAGTGGTCAAACCTTTTGGTGTTGCGAACGTGCTATTTTCAGTACGGAAAATAACGCTTTCCCATGGGCATGCTAAGAATATTAATGGATGGCTGCAGTATTCAATAACGTGTTTAAGTGTGGTAAATACTGTACAGATGTTGTCTATGAGATTTTCAAAGACACATAAAAACATCCATCTTCCATTTTGATTGTCATGGAAATCAGGCATGCAAAAACATTGATGCTTTGAACATCCAGTCCATAAAGTATTTTTGAAGATTGTAAAGAGTCTTAGTTTTGTTAATAATTATTAATAGATAAAAAAAAATCAGTGCTATTCCATTGTTAGAAATAGTTCCTAAAACTACATGAAGAATGATACATCTACTGATGATGTCTGCGTAACCACAAGGACATGGAAATAGCAGGGAGAAGTAAAGATCAGCTACAAAAATGATTCTGAAGATGAACAGAAAGGATCTCAAAAACCTCAGATTCTATTTCGAAAAGAAGATCAAGTTGCAACTTTCTCCTCGTATGTAGTTATATGGAGAAGATTCCTATTAATAACAAGAGTCTAAAGCTAGAGTTGAAGATGGATAAATTCTTTAAAAGAAGAGTTGATTTGCTAGCTGCAAAGATGATTAAGAATTGGAGCAACTTCCCTGGGGATTTTTATACTTACTATATTTGTAGTCTTTAAATTGAGTTTAGATTTATATTTTTAAAATATAAAAACAGTTTTAGGAGAAATTATTTGGTCTGTATGTGCAAAACACATTTTTGAATCTTAGAGTCCTCCTGTTCACCCTTTTCCGTGATAAGTTTTGTGCACAGAGGATTGCCTGCATTACCCTCAATACGTTCTGTAGTACTGTATTAAAGCAATTGTTATAATATTATTTTTAAGGACCCAAGCAGGTAATCTGTGAACCTCTTCAGTGCATGGTTGGCTCGTCGTTTAGTTTTTTCTATTATACTTTTATAGAGTGTAATTACAACTAGAGACAGGATGACTGAATGGCAGAATGATATTTGCAAATCCACAGGTGCATAACACGTGGTTTTTTTATGTGTACTGGTTATACTAATGGTCAGATCTGCTGCTGGGAAGGAGACTTTCCTTTGGAAAACGATGTGTAACTCATCTGTTGATGTAACTTGGCATAACTAACCAATTCTTCAACATTTCTGGGCTGAAGTGTTGGTGAGATCTTTGTCATGCATAAATCAGTCTCCTAAAGATGGTATGCTATTGGCATCAGGAAAGACGGACAGAAATTGAGTACAAGTGCTTTTTAAAAATTGTTCCAGTAGAGCAGATTGGCTGTGTCTACACTGCATGGTGCTTGAGCCAGGTTTTCTCTGAACCCTTCGATCCCTGGAGACGTAAGGATTAATGCTTTCTTTTCATGAAGCTTTTCAGGTCATTGAGCGGGAAATAATCGAGGTGTAGTTCTTCAGCCTGACGGTGTGGTGCTTTTGTACCATCACACAGAGTGGGGATGTCTGAGGGCACCAGGCCCGCTGGGATAGAGCTGAGCGTGTTGTAGGGCAGAAGGAGCCAAGCATATCATCTCGCTGGCTAAGTCTACATGAGCAATTAGTACAAACCGATAGAGGCAGATTTGCAGATTAAAATAGCATTGAGGATCTGATACCTATATTGTGCACATTTCAGGGTTTTTTTTACACATCAGACTAGCATTAGTCAGGTCCCCTGGGCTGAATACCTATTTGGAGCTAGAGTGCATTTGGTGCATTTCTGGAGTGAGTCTTCCAGTTTAATTGTATCCAAAAGGAATTCACTTCAAGCACCCAGAGACTTTTCCTCTTGTGAAACGGAGCAATTAAGTATCACAAGATTTGCCTCAAATGCATACTCTTTCTCTGAACTAAAATACTAATATAGATGTGCCTGTTTATTGCAGGAAGGAAGAGACTTAGGCCTGAACTGTCTCCAGAAGCTCCTGCGTCAGCTGGAAATAGTTTTTGTCTCATAGAAAGTCCATAAATAAGTTAATAAGGGTGAAGTTTAGACAGGCAAACAGAATCTAGGAGCAAGCTACATTATATGGCGGTTTAGACAAGCCTGTTAATAACGCCCTGCTGTGGATTAAAGTGCCGTTCTGTTTACTTCAGTACTTTATCGGATGTGTTTCGAATAGCAGAAGATCTCTGGATATGCACCAGAAGTAAATTTGACTCCCTCTCCCTGCAAGGCATTCCTGCCTAAATCTCTGACGAACTCTTCAATTCAGTGAACATGAGAAAAGGGAAAGATCTGCTTCAACTAAACAACAATATTGATCCAAGAATACAGGCACAGTTCAAGGCATGACATCGCCAAGAATAAGTTAACCTGAAAATCAGAAGAGTGTTTCTAATAATTAGAGAAATCAAGGTCTTGAATAGCCTTTCAAAGGCAGTAATGGGGCAAAACACTTAAATATTTGGTAAATGAAATGATCAGTATACCTTTGCGAACATGAATTTGGACTCAAAGACCCAGCTGCTCCCTTCCTGTCTTATGTTCCTAATAGAATAACAATGAAAGCATAACTTACACTGTAAAATAGTTTCCAAAGTGAATTGTATTTGTCTTTCAATCTGACTTTTTGAAAATGATTTGACTGTGTAGCCTTTACAAATCGTACAACTGTGGACAAAAGATAAAATTTTAACTCATTCAGGAAAATATGCGTCCATTCATACAGAACTTGTATTCTCAGAAAAATGCCTTGGTGAATAAAAGCTGTTTTATTAAATTCACAGTAATATTTGATCTTCTTTTTTTTTTCCATTTGGTGAGTATTAATATTATTGTCTCATTTAGTCATCAAAGAGCAGGTCCTTATAATGAACTATAGCAAGAGAGAAGTGATGAAGAACTTTAGTAGATAGATCTGATATAGTGGCACAGAAGATAAGCAATCCACTCTACCTGTATCTTGATCTTTTATGTATGTTCAACAGCAGGAAAAATACAGGAAAAAAAAGCCTTCTATTAAAAAAAAAAGCTACACAGCTTGTTTACAGTAAGCTTAAGTCACTGCTTTGTAGGAGCAGAGGATATGTATGACCACCCAAACCTCCAGTCCTCCTAGTGGGGGGTAGCAAATATTTCTCACTGGGGCTGCCAAGCCTAATGGAAAAATGATGTTATTAAGATGTCTTCTAAACGGTTAGTTTATCCTGCAATTCCTTTTGTTGGAGGAAGAGTGAGAAAACTTTTGAGAAGACATTGAATGTCCTGAGCAATATGCAGTTAAGATCCTCTTGTATATTTTTCCTTTGATGCCCTCTTCCGGAAGAGGGAAAAAGGATTTTGGCTTATAGCTTTGGGTCCTAAATGACCAAAGCTTCTGTGGTCATGCTGTTTATCTGTCAGTTGGTGTTCCCCATAACTTCTGAATTAGCTGGCCAGCTTCAAACAAAGGGAGGAGTTCAGAGATAAAACTGCAAAGCGTTGGTGGCTGGGTAAAGGAGAGAGATTAGTGAGTGCTCAAAATGATGGGAAAGCAAAAAAATTGTTCATCTTCAGAAATTCATTCAGTTCTGGTTTTAGGGATCCAATACGTATGTCCTTGTGGACACACCAGTGTGTCCTTCTGTGTCTAACGAGCACAAGCATGGCTTGGACTAGCCTCAGAAGCTGCTGTGGCCTTTACAGTAGAAGGGGGCCAAATGACGTGGAGAGGAGCTGGGACCACCGAGGAAGAGGAGAGAACAAACTTCACAAATCTATAGGAAACCAGGCTTCTCTCATTTTATTTCTTCGCGAAATGCCTTGACTAAAAAATTCTAGGGTGGACAGCTCACAGTTTTCACAGGTATAAGGGATTACGTCACTCCAAAATACGTAAAATCAAAACTGTCCTTTCCCCATCAAGCTTTTACTACATTTTACTACGTAGTTGTTGCAATTAACTGTCATGCGGCGACATTCGCCCATGTCTTTGCCTTCTCCTTCCGTATCCATCTCCAGGATGCACTGTTTTCCCTAATTCTCATGCATTGTAAAAAAACAAAAAAAACAAACAAACAACAAAAAAAAAAAAAACAACCCCACCCCCTAAAAAAAGGTCTGTAAAGGAGGAAGCAAAAAATAGTTGACTTTAGCCAATTGGACATTGTACTTCCACGGAAGTATTTCCCACTCAGAGACGCTCTGTGTTTGTTCTAACTTAGTCCAGCTTTTACATATTAATTTTATTGTACCTGGAAGCATGACCCTTAATCCAGAACACTGTTTGGTTTTAAAGACATCAAGTTTGTCGTTGCTTGTAACATTAATCTCTCTAAAATTGCTTACTGAAAGAATGACTTTAACTTGGTAGTTTTTATTTCTTTTGTTTAAGGATGTGTTCAGTTCTTAAAAATTTTTTTGATGAGATATTATCATTAAAATAACTGCATTAAATTTGACATCATGAATAATTCATAATGTAATTTTGAAAAAAATTGCTGTGCAAAACTGTAATAATTAGTTTTATGTGATAGGAAAAGCATTATTTTCTTATTTAGACAGGAAGTGAACATTTATTTAGATACACTATTCACGTATACTAAATTATAGCATAAACCCGTGTTTGTGATTTAAAAAAAATGACAAGTTAATTTAAAAACCAGCCCTAAGATGCAAACTTATACATTGCCACCTACCTGATAAAATTGATTACTTTGTATATTTACGCTGTAATGTAGATGGTTTTAATATGTTTGCACATTTAAAATTGGACTTAAGCCTCTGATGTTGCCTTTTATGAATTCGTTTGCATCTCATTCATAATATTTTGAGTAGTAATAGCTGAATTTTGAACTGAATTTTTCAGAACCCTGCCTTTTATTTAATAACAATGTAGAAAGGCTGTTGTCTTTGTGATTTCAAAGCAAAAATTTCCAGTTCTTCACTGAATACCTGCCAAGGTACAATTAGTAATTCCCAGAGCACAGCTTTGCTTCCTGTGCTCTGAAAGGTTTTGCTTAAGTTACTGTGATATTGATGGTCTGTGGGACCACAAATTTTTGTAAAATCAGGTTTCTGGAATACTGTTTTGTACAGGTGACGATTAAGTGTTGCAAAGTTGACTTTGTGCTGGCTGGGTAAAGTTGACTGCTATAACTGTGCGAGCAGGGAGGAGAGGAAAGAGGTGAGGGGCTGGAAACGCTGGCAGCACGATTGCCTGGGCGCTATGGAGGGAGCCGTACAGGGTTCATATAGTCTGTATTAGATATGGCCAGGAGCGAGGATCAAATGAAATACCAAATAAAATCCTATTCTCAAAACAGAGCTGAGGTCCTGCTGGGGGAAAAAAAAAAGGCATAATCAAATCAGTGTGATAAGCATAAACACAAGCAGGTGGCTGTAGCGGATATGGATGCTCATCGCTCTGGTGTTCCCAAACTTTTGAGCACCCGATTTTGCAATTGTAACGTGTCTGGAATGAGTTATTTGAATGCAATAATGCTGTAAAAAGGGCTTGTTGAGTTGCAGTTAATGGCTCAGAGTAGGGAATAGTGTTTTTATTCATCTCAGCTATTAATTTACGTTGAAGGCATGCCTGAATCTCCCAGGATGCTGTGAAGATTTTTTTAATATGAGCAAGTGGCAGGAGAATCAGGGCTTGTCCTTCTATGGTAAATAGGACCTTTTGGATTTTATTTACTTGGAAACCTTTGGAAAGCTTTCAGTCAGAAGAAGAGTTCAGCACAGCTCTGTTTTGGTAGGATTCTTTCCCTACCATCCTGAATTTTAGATCATTTTCTAGGAATATTTTGGCTATGTTTTAGTAATGCTGTTAACATCGGGAGCAGTACCCAGGCATTTGGCTTAGGAGGTAAGGCAGAGGGGTGCTAGAAATGGAAATTATCCCTGCAAGAGCGTTGAACACCGAAGTGATGGCAGCACATCGAAAGTATTCCTTAATATTCTTCTTAATGTATTTTTTCAAATCTCCAGGATGATTTTGGGACCTCATCATTAGCAACTGATACCTAGTTCAAAGAACTGGAAAAGATTTTGTTCAGTCTACTAGGATGATCCACGAGTTCTTTGTACTATGCAGTTTTCTCGAACATGGAGAGTATATAAAATGTTAGCAAATACTTTTTTTTCCCCCCTCTCTTTCTGTTCCATTAGAGGCATCATCAGAATTGCCTTCACACCAGTTTTGACACCTTTTGTAACTTCATATTCTGCACGGAACAGTGCATACTCATTTCATCAAAGCTTAAATATGCAAACTTTTGTTGTGCTAATGTAAGCTCCCTCAGGGTTCTCTGTGGCACTAGCACAAATTTTAACATTTTGACTTCCGCACTGCTGGATTTTGTGTATGTCACCTAAAAAGCAGCAAGAATTTTGTTTCTTTTTTGTTGTTGTTGTTATTGCTAGCTCTTTGTTCCTTCAAAGGCTTTTCAAGACATTTTCCTCCACTTTTGTGGATGCACTGATTTCTTTCCATGATTTAAAGTCAAAAGAAGATTTTCTCTGTTACTTTTTGAACTGACAGGCTCTTTCTGAGCTTTCAAAGGCACTGCAAGATACAGGGCTGTGTCGTTATCAACACTGTCAGGTTCTTTATGCAATAACAAAGGAGTCAGCCAAAGACTCTCTATAGCAAGATGAGCGTTTATTGTGGCTGTGCAGAAATCCTGCCCAGGGTTTCTCCTCGTTCCTCCTGGCGTACCTAGTATCAATATGACAATTGCAGCGTTGTATGGAGCAGCTTAAAGTCATATTGCCTGTGCAAAGCCAACAGCCGCTTTTTTGGTGCAGGTATGCCGGCCCCAGGAAAGAATACACACCAAAGGTTAAAAATGACATAGCGGTATAGAGATATTTTCATTTCTGCATGTAAAATTTCTACAGTATTGCTGTAGCGGCTTCTTCGAGCTTCCCCTGGGTTGCCTGTGAGCCTTTCCGAACGTTTGTGTTTGAATGGATGGATGTGTGCAGTAAAGCCGGAGTCACTAGGCTTCAGTTTCCGAAAGGCGGAAGAAAATGAAGCATCAGCTCACCATCAGCTATCAAAAAGATATCCAATAAATATCAAAAAGAGAATAAGGGTTCTGCAACACAATTAAAAAGAAACAATAAGTAAAGGACGCTTTGCCCCAGTTCCAAGGGGAAAAAAAAACACAGTAATTTAAAACAACCAAGAAAGCACTAGTTTTCTGCTGCAATAAAAGCAGTCAAGAAGAGCACAGCATCATAAATGATGATGGGGACATGAGAGCAAAAGCACGGGAAGTGCTGTAATAAAGAAGGAAATTTTCGGATAAGCACAATGTTTAGAAGGTGGCGTGTGCAGTATGACTTCGTTGACTTCAGTGGTTTGAGCTTGCAAGGTCGGTATCTCCTTGGTAGAGCATAATAAATAATCCTGTCTTCAGTAAGAGTTATGACTTGAAAACAATTTGCGAGTGTAAATTCCAGGACTTGGGATCAGATCCGGCTCTTTGTTTTACGAGTTGTGAATTCTGGAGAGTATGTAACCTTAAGGTTGAGGCAAGTGAACTGACAAAATACAATGTCATATTACATGATTTAATTTTAGTAGAATGAAGATTAACTTGTTCCTTCTGCTAAAAATAGATGGATATTTTCAGTTCAATTTCTTAAAAATAGATTTTTTTTGTTTTGTATTGCAAGTGTTCTTATAGTACATCTCTGAGATTTTATTTTCAATTTATTTTGCTAAGATTTTAAACACGGAAAGGAGGAAAAAGTGCAAATGTAAGATAAATGGGCTTTACTCGAAGACTTAAATCAGAATCGCCATTAAAGCATCCTGAGTTTTGCTCAGGATCGTGTTTTTAGCTTGCTTTTCAGTCCCTCAGAGCCAAAGAATAGTTCATTTGGAAAAATAAAATGACACAGTTCTACAAGAATCTAATTTCTGTATTTTGACTTTGTGATTTTTGTGCTCTTTAGGTCGTGATAATTTAAACATAAAAATTATTGTAAAGCAGGATTCTATAAGAAAAACACATTATCCTCTAAATTTGACCCAGTGTAATCATGAAGTGATACTGTATTTCATGGAGAAATGTGGCATATATTACTTTTCTGATTCTTTGGCTGCTTCTATTTGTCTAAGTAATCGCTGAGAGCAAAATGATTACGTTTTAAGTATGTGAACAATCTTACTGTTCAATATACATGCTGAATACTCGCTATGTTTGTAACAGTATATATAGGTTGTTTATGTGAAACTTCCTTTTGGAAAAAGAAATACTCTCCATTCATAATATTTAACATCTATTCTCATCTACTGTGCTGTGCATATGCTCCTTTTTCTAGAGGGCGTTTTAAATTTGAATCTCACTTCAACAAAATCAAGGCAAGTTTCCCTTTGAATTCTAGGAACAAGTTTGGGACAGTATATGCTAGTTTTCTTCTAATATGGTGACTGACATTTTTGCTAGTTGGAGGTTTAAAAAAATCTGCCTTTAAGGACTGAAATTGAGTTAATATAGATACATAGGTGAATGTATGATTCACTAATTTTCTGAATTTCATAAAAAGAGCATTCCTTAAGTCATGATGGAGGGACCTTTTAACATACTTATTTTCAGTTATGTCCTGGGCACGAGAAGCAAATGAATATGTGCTGATGTTCTTTTCATAAAGCTAACTAAATAAATAACTTGGAAGTGTATTTATAGTAAGGATTTAGGGGAAATATTTGTGAGATAGATAGATTATTATCACTTCATTGCTTGTCTAGGATTTTTATTTTCACTTCTCAGTGATTTAATGTCAGCTTCCGAATAAGTTTAATTAGATTTATGTTGGACGAAAGCATTAAAATGCTGTTTACAGTTTTTTTTTTTTCACAGCAGAAATCAATAAGGAATAGTCTCTCATTTGCCTCTCGGGATCATTGTCTGCAACAGCAATACAGTTCCAAACTAAAGGGAAATATGTTGCTCCAGCCCTTTCCTTAAAGGAGATAGTATAATCAGTTTGAGCAGAGCAAGTTGCATTCAAACTGTGAAGAAAGCGGCAGAACTTTGCAGCTATTCTCCTTCTCTGTATAAACCTTGGGTACCATCTTACAGTCCCGGGAGTTACCTGTTTATGTGGAAGACCAGCGTCCGCCCTGAAAGTATGGGTTTAAAAATGGGACATTGTGATTGGCGTAGTAACCCCATGAGCTATATCCTGCGTGCACAGACGTATTTATGTATCTATATGCATACACACATGCATACAAGAGGAAATGATTACTCTCCAAAAGCGTGGATATACTAACAAGGCAAGCAGAAGAATGGAAATGGAAGGAGATTAAAAACGCATGCGGAGAGGCTCTGCCTATGCTAGTAAATAAAATAGTGCTGGAGTGTGGAGCTGGGAAGTGAAACTTTTATTCTATATGCTTGCAGCTTATTGCAATGGTCCCTAGCATAGGTTGGTCCAACACATAGTGTTGGTCCAGTCCAATTTGTATTTTCTCGGACAATTCCTGGACTCGGTGTGACAGTTAGCACCAGCCAAGAACCCGTGAAACTGTCCTAGACCACTTTGGATCCAGATGTCCTGTTCTGGAGGATGAGAGAGCTAGGGTGGATGTGGCCAGACTGGACCGTAACACCAGAGAGTGGGCAGTGATGTTCTTTAATTTACTATTATAGAGGTACCTAGATGGAAGATCTAGTATCCCTACCACCACCCCTTAGTCCTACACATTTGCCTAATCATGAAAGTGATCTTAAATTTTTAATTGCAGGTCGAGTCTCTGGAAGAAATTAATTTGGAGAAAGGATTTGGAGAAACCAGGGAGTTTTGGAATGCTATAAGCATTCACCATAAAATAAAAATATAAATATAAACTAGAAATAAAAAATGCATAGAGAAAACAAGTTGTATAGAAATTCACACTGTTAGGGCATCAGGCATAGTAGCAGTATGGTAGCAACTGGTTAGAGAAGTACAGAAGGTCAAACAGTTCATCTGGAGGAACTAAGAGCAGAAAGTTTTAACTTGGTGTCTGTAATAGGAGCTAACAGGAGAATTTAGCAATAAGTAAGTACAGTGACCTCAGCAGCTGTGTTCTCTGTGGAAGGGAACAGTGCAATGTGTGTATCTGGGAAATAATTATAGATGGAAAGAATATGTCTTTGCTTTTCAATTTTAGCTGTAAAGACAGAAAGAAAAGATTATCTCATAGAAATGTATTAGAGAAAAAGCAGCAAAGCTTGGACCAAATGAGGGGGAGAAGGAAGTGGGAAGTAGGACACAGGACTTGAAGGCCTATGGATGGATACAGAGCAAGCTGATAGTTTTATCCGTATCGAAGACCTGATCAATGTAAATGGTCATCTTCAGACTTGCAGACTTGCATATTGCCATGAGGAGACACTAGGAAGGAACAGAGGAATGGTGCCTTCAGCTGAGGTGGCTAATGTAGCCACGTTTAACTTAATGGAGCTGCACTGATTTACATCAATTAATTCCTAGCTTAGAAGCTTATTCCTGGAAAACAGTAGCCAGATTACCCTGATTCTCACTGCAAAATCCCCAAACAGGTCAATTATTGGGTAAGCCCAATGGGCTTTCAAAGATCTTCTGCTAATGACTGACTAACCCATAGGATCATCTTATCTAGTTTGACAGTATATAAGCAGAGAAAATGTATGGGGTAAATGCCATTCTTACCACGTTTGTTCTGGCAAGGAAAGACCACTGCTTTTAGCAGTCTGACTATTTAACAGTCTATCTTCAAAAAAATTCTGCCAGGTAGAGATGGATGCTAACAATTTTTTTTATGATAGAAATGATCAATTAATTAATTTTGCTAACACTATGATATGAAATTACAGATATGTGCCATTTTTCTATCGCTATGAGGATCTTAGTTAATGGGACAAAAAACTCACTGGCCCATAATTATGATTCCTTGAGCTGTGACAACTCCAGTTTTTATCACGGATGGAAAAGACAGGTGCTATTCCCAGGACGATGAATGACTTTCACTAGGAATCAAATTCAAATATTTTTTATTTCGGATCTGACATTTTTCATAGGCTGCTTCTTTTACCATCATGAATTATCTATTCTACATTCATATGTACCAGAATTACTTCCTGACTGCACACTGTTCACTCAAGTGATGATTGGGAAGAATAAACAGAAGATACTTTCCTGCCACAGTTTAGTTTTTAAACTGAAGTCTTTATTGATCAAAATCTTGATAAAATAATACAGTTCACAAAATAAGCCTTAGTAAACAATTACCTGAATGTATACATCTTCTGGGTTTTTGGAGGTGTTTGTTCTGGATTAATGACAGTCTTGCATAGAAGTCTTAGAGCATTTCAAGACCTGAGGATATGCTGTTTCTCCGACTAGGATAAAATAAATACTTCCTTTTGAAGTTTTTGAACTTTTGTCTTTTTTCATACCTTCTCAGCTATAATCATACTATCTTGCTGAACAAAGCAAACTTTTAAGTCTTGTTATCTCAAGAGGATGAAAGTTGTTTGGCTTCCATTTAGGTTTATGTGTTTGGTGCCAGGCCATAGTTAAAGTTTTTTAAGAGTGCTATTTAAGCCACTTTGCCAGCATTATTTGTGTTGAATTCTTTGATTCTTGTCACATCTGCATGGGTCTGTGCAAAATCCTTTTAGCTGTATGTTCGCCAAGCTCTTATGTTTAAGGATACATCAGTGGGCTCTATGTGTCTTAAAGCTTCTTGGATTTAAACAGAGCCAGAAACTGTTCCTGGATGCTGATGCACACACTTGGAGAGCAGGTTCACTCTTTAGCTCTCTCTTTGGAGAGCAGAGACATGATGATTTAACTCTTTAGTTATTTGAACTTGCTAATGTAAACTTTCCATCCTCAAGAACTCCCGTAATGTTAGCGCTCTAAGTTCACGGTTCAGCGGCTTGTGGTAAATTAAGCAAACAGATCGTGTTTACACAGCTTGAAAGGTAAAGTGGTCCAGACAAAAGCAGTGAATCTTGGCTACCTTTTCGTGTCTCATTTTCTCCTTCGAGTTTAAATTAGGTTTCCAGGGTCCTTCTCCTGCAGCTCTTGGCTTGTTGTCTGAAATGGGTTTCTCCTCTGTCTTAGATCAACCAAGTCTACTCTTGGCTAGTCTCAGTTAAAAATGAAACCCTCCTTTTTTTTTCAGCAGTGTCATAATAGTGTTTGTTTTTTTTGAGGTTAAGAGAGTCCAAGAAACTTTTCCGTATTTTATAGAGAGACTGATTACTCCCAGCTTCTTTCAAAGAATTATTCTGGGTGTTTTTGTTTGAATAAGCGATCATTAACATTTAAAGAATGACTGCAGTCCCTGGCCAGATGGAGATAGGGTCCTAGGACCATGTAGGCTGGAAGGGACCTCCCAGACTCTCTACTCCAACACCCTGCTCAAAGCTCAGGGCTTGGTCCAGCCAAGGTCTGACTATCTCTGAGGATGGAGATGCTGGTGTCATTTTGGGCCCCTACCCCACTGTTTCACCAGGTCTCTAGGAAATACATATTTTTCTCTCATATCGAGTTGGAATTTCCCATCTTTCAACTTGTGTCTGTACTGTCTTGTCCTACTTTGTACTTGTCCAAGAAGGATCTGGCTTCATCTTCCCTGCACTATCCAATTAGGTGTTTGCAGACAGCAACAAAATCTCCTCTTAGCCTTCTCTACTTAAGGCTGAAGCAATCCTGTTCTTTCAGTCTCTCCTTGTATGTCCTGCCTTCCTGTCCCCTGACCATCTTGACATCCTATATATAGCTCTATCTATCTTCTATCTATCTACCTACCTATCTATCCATATCTTGGTAGCCCTGTATATAGATATATGCACTTATTAGAGCAAATGGCAAATTCCACATCCCTGAAGCAGTGGATAACATATAACTTCATTAAGCAATCCTAAAATAAAAACTTCATAAAGCCAAGCTGACTTGAGGAAGCTGACTTCACACTGGCTACGTAGATGGAATCATGTATTTTTTAAAATCAAAAGGTCATTTTTGAATGCAGTTTGAAAGAGATTCTGATACATTTTGTAAGTCTTTAATGTATAGGTTGTAATTCTGTGCTTAAGTGCAATTTTCTTCTTTTATACTGCACACCTTCCTTCATTATAGTGTTTATCTCCATAAGCTATGCATACAAAGAGGGCAACTGTAGGCATGTGTTTTACAAATGCAAAATATTTAAAATTAATGTTTGCTTTTGGAAACTGAAGTTATGGAAATGCCATAAAATAAACACAGAAAAAAAATGAAAGGAGAAAAAATGTAAAATATATAGGAATGTGTATTTTTTTAACCTGTCAGGATATGGAATGTGCGTTCATATTTTAAATACCATATTGTCTTCTTATTACTTTTATTTTTATTACTTTTACCTTGTTATTAAAAGAACAAATGTTGATGGAATTTAGAGACTGCGAACTGAGGATCGGGAGACTGAAAGTACTATTTGCAAATCTTTAAACACAAAAGTAGCAGAAAGCCAAATGGTTTCCGAAAAGGGGCATTTCGTGGAATGATTTATCTCATATGGCATTGCCATTTGTTGTATAATTTCAGCCCTGTTGCTATGGGAACCCCTTTTACTGTTGCAGTGATTGTTAATCAGGATTTGCAGTTACACCGTTTTTACCACAAGGCCCTTCCATCCTTACAGATTAAATCATGGCTCTCTTTGATAGCGGTGTACATCAAACATTACTGCCAGAAATAAAACCTGACCAACCTTCCTGTCATTTTTCTCACCGTTACCAGAATCGAGGAGCGCAAGCTTACGTTCACTTTTACAGGAACTCGAGGATTCTGCTTCGGTTGCGTTTGTCACGCTTGCACAATTCCAGGAAAAGGAAGGAAAAAAAAAAAAAAAGAGCTTCTGCCTTCCAGTATAATCATTTTATTTTTCATTTAAGTGGAAATGAATTGAGTACTCTGGAGATACGCTTTGTTTTACATATTCCTTCTTCAAGCATCTCTTAAGGCAGAATTAAAGCTTAAGCTCAACTAACCTTAAGAACTTGTCTCCCTATGTGATCAAAGGAGAGGGAGATGTGGGTGTACGTCGGGTGGATTCAGCACTAAAAAGCTGAGATATCTTCAGGTATCTAAAGTTTAGATTTGTTAAGGGAGTGCCGATCCTCTGTTTCTTTTCAATCTATCACCAAACGCTGCCCCGGGAGTCCCGCGCTCGCGGCGTGCCGTGCCAGAGCGCCGCGTCCCGGCAGCCCGCGAAACGCCGCGGGTCCGGTCCGCTGAAAACGCCCGGGGCCGGAATATTTTCGTGCGTTTTCATGTTTGAGTGCAAACTCTTAACGCTAAAGTGGAGTTTCGGGGTTTCCCTCCTCCGCCTCCGCGCCCAAATTACAACGCGACGGTCGAAGCTCGCGGCTGGCTCGGCGGCGGCGGCCGGCTTGGGATCCGGCCCGTCCGAACGCGCCTCCTCCGTTAACTCGCTGCCTTGATTGCTTGCGACAAGGCAGACGCAAACCCCGTGGTTATTAGCGCTCGGCGCGTCGTGCCGAGACCCGGCCCCGAGCGGCGGAGCGGCCGCCTTCGCGGGGGACGGGGGGGATTGCAGGAATTTGTGCCCTTCCCCTCCCCGCCGCTGCTTCCAACAATAAATAGCTGCCAGACTTATGTCAAGAACGAAATTATAGGAGCGCAGGAGGCCTTGATTACATTGTTTTGGATAGATTGCTATTAGCATACTGAAATGAAGGCTAATTTTTCCAGCGCTTTAGCTCAGCCAAGAACCAAGCGTCCCGGGAGGGGGAAGGGGCACGAGCGAGAAGAAACGAGTGATGCGATGCGCGCAGCCCCTCGCCGGCCCGTTTCGGTTCTCCGGGCTTAAAAACAAACAGGGAAAGAAAGAAATGCCTTACGCCGAAACGTGGTGTTGGTGGGGAGGTGGGGAAAGGCTGCCGTGTTACGGCACGAAGCACTCGCGTTGGGTGTCGTTCCTCGGGAACTTATTCCAGGCATCCGCAGGGAAAATCGGCGTGCGTTTAATCCGTCTTCACGCAGCTCTCGCTTCGCTTCGGATTTCGCGTTGAAAATAGAGTCGTTTTGCATTAAGCGTGCGCACGATTCGTTGCCGGTTCCCGCGAGCACGCGGCCTCTGGTGGAGCGTGCTTAGGATCAGATGATCTGCAGGGCAAGAGCCCTCGTCGTGTTTTTGGTGTTTACGATTCCTGATGATGTGCACACGTGGCTTGTTTAGTTGGAAAATCTTTGGTTTTGTGCTCTGTGCGTGTTCTAACCCTTAAATGTTTTTGCATCTGTGGCTAAGATGGTAGTTTTATTAGTCGCAGATACATTGCTTTAACAACCTCTGTTTCAGTGTGGTTGAAATAAATTAAAAGAAAAATTGCTTTGACTCCTACCTTTCTTGAAAGAATAAATTTAGAGTTTGGAAAGGGTCAGGATTCATTTTGATTTGCTGGGATAGCTGAGTATAATATGAAGAGAGAGAGCATTAGCAGTACATGACGATACATAAAATTTCTAGTAGCATGAGTTTGAGTTGACCGTGTTGTTTCTGAGTGGCAAAGTGAATGAGATGCACAAGTCATCCAAATCAAGTATTTATAAAGGCTTTATATCAAAACATCATGAATTTGCTAGATAACATGTACTATGTAGAAAATTGTTATTGAAATACTAAACATTTTATCTTTCTAATATGAAATACCAAGCACTTTTTTATAACTTAAATTAACAGAACTGCATCAACTGCAGAGGGACAGGGAAATGATAATTAATTTAATTTGAAATATTCCTAAAATGAAACAAAGTATCTTGCTTACTTATTGGAAGGTCAGTTTTGAGAGATGATGTTTTGGAGACTTCTTAATGCTTGAAGTAAATGCTGTTTACTTTGTCAGAAAGTTGGGAGTCTCTTGGCCCAGTGATATGAAAGTTTTTCAGTTTAAACAAGAAGCAATATATCAGATGCTAATTCTAAAATGCAAGCTCATGCAGCCTGCGTGGAGCTAGCTCAGTGTTAAAGGCTGTTGTGAACAGTTTGCAAGAGCTTGAAAGGTGCTTAGACAAACTCAAAGAAGAAAAATCCACGAAGAGCTGTTAAACGGTAAGGTGTCACCTCGGTCGAGGAAAGGCTTCTAGTGCAGATTACTGGAAATATGGGAATGCATGAGGAAAACCCATTAGGTACTTGCACAGTTTTCATACTCTTCTATAGGTAACATCTCACAGGAAGGATAGGGAGCTAGGTACACCTTTGGTCAGAGCCCAAATGGACATTCTTATGTTTATATTGAATATTGGTTATCTTGTATTTTAGTTAGCATTTACCTAGAGTTTTTTCTTTATGTGTACTCCAAGTAGTAGGAATTAATTTGTAAAGCTTCACCTAGATTTATTCCATTTCCATTGGTGAGACTTCCCTGAGGATTTGCTTATAGAGATGAAAAGACAATTCAAAAGATAGCTCTTACTAAAACCACTGTTGTTCATTTCTGCACTTTAAATGATTTCAGGTGCTTCAGTACTATGTGCAGAAGGTAATGGAGAGCAAGGGAGAAAGAGGGAGTCCGAGGTGGTGTGGTGTCAAATGGTGTTGGGCCTCACAGGTCGAAGCTAATACCTTCCAGTGTGCCCACACTCATTGATGGTGAATGTGGCCTCAAAAGCAGAAGTTTTTTAGTAAGACGATGTGATACCACATTCCCCACTAGTAGATCTTTGTGCATATCTCCAAATAGATATATTTTCAGTAATTAACTCTAAAGTTTACACAAGCTTGGACAACGATGATCAGCTGACTAACTCGTTCCAAGTTTTAGTCTCAACGGGATATGGGGAAACCTGATCAGCTGCACAGCTCTTGGCCAACGTTTCAGACATGAAACAATGCGAGTCTCCTAATGCCCTGGAATGACCCAAAACTGCCTCAACCTTTGCATCACTATGCGTTTCACAAAAAATCCTTAATAGCCCACTGAACTGATAGAACTTGGAGGCCTCCCGCTGAAGACATAGCCTGCCCTGGGTAAGATATATTTTGCAATTGCTAAGGAAGTCATTTTGGTCCATAGTTACTACTATGGAGTCAGAACTTTGAACTTAATGCCTGAAAATCTACCTGAAAACTGTGATAATGATAAGTGGCCTGAGTAACATTTAAGACCGTCTTTGTTTATAATGTCAGTTGTTTTTACATGTCAGAGATTAAATTAAAATGAAATGATTTGATTCGCCATTATGCCTGAGGTTTGCAAGTTGAACTTGGTAGTCCTGAAATACATCTATTATATCCGTTCTAGTGACTCCTTGACAGTACTTTGGTACAGACTGCAAAACCTCATGTTTTATTGTCACTGTATCAGTTTACTAAGAAATACGTCTCACAATTAGATGCATATCACTTCTGAAACTGGTTTATAAAGATAGCTTGGAATGACATAAAGCTGTAACACTTCAAGTTATTCTTGAAGAAAATTTCCAATTTCATTGAAATCGGAGGAAAGATCGTGATTACTAAAGAGAAAAGGACAAATTCACAAAGGAAAACAATTAAGTGGCAGAATAAACTTTCCTAAGAAACGGTGAGAAAAATAGATTGTAGGTATTAAAAATATCGTATTATTATTATTTTAAATGCTTTCTCTCTCTTTATATATATATTATATATATTCAGATACTAATATATATAAGCTTATATACTATATGCTTGATAGTGTCCTTCAGAGAATCGTAATGCAATAAACAAAACTTCTACACAACATTTCTAAATTCTAAAAATCAATTAGAAAATAGTATCGGAAGGGCCAATTCTTGCTGCGTAGTGCATTGCGTGGATTAGTTCCACTGAACCGTTTGAAACTAGAGTTTCATTCAGCATCGGTGATCTAGCTACTGCCGCCACGCTGAAGCCAGTGGCAGTTTTGTTGCTGATGACAGTAGGTAGAGACTTTCACTCCATCTGAATAAAGATATCACAACCTAATACTAAAAAAGAGGAACAGAATTTTTGGCTAGAGAAGATGCGTAAATACCTGTTTATGGGTCTGATTTTTTTTTATTTCACTTTTGCTGATGTAAATGTGATGCAAATATTTCATAGGAGTATTTCATAGGAGGTCACTGGAGTTCTCAGTGTAGAAGTTAGTCATCAGAGGGAAAAATTTGTTCGATGTTTCAAGTGCTTCACAAAAAAGCAGGAGAATGAGAACTCCTCTTAGTGTCTCTGTGGCTTAATAAAAGGAGCAAATGATGTACTAACAGAGCCAAAGGGAAAATTATTATATTGCCTGTTTCCTGAGAAATGTGAGTTTCAGACATAATTAACACAGCACTCATACACTTGTGACAATACTATTGATTAGCTAATCAATGATAACTAAAAACACACCTCTAAATTGCATAGTTTAAAACACAGTACATTATATCAATGGAAACAAACCAATTAAAGTGTTTTAAATGCATACAACTAATCAGGAATTTAATACATGCTAATTATGAACAAAATTTCAATTAATGTGTTGATACATTACATCATATTCAAGGATGTAAAAAACATGAAGTAATCATGTTCATCAATTATATCAAATGATCTCTGAAGCATACTCTCAAGAAGCAATAGTCCTTTTCTGCCATTTCTTGATATCTTCTTGCTACAGATACGGACTTCACTTCTGCACTTATTTATATAATGCCTGGCTTAGTGGGTCTCAGTTCTGGTGAGGCCTCAAGATGTTTTAGCCAAATCAATCAGATTTCTTTAAAATGCTGTTTCTGTCATCTCATCTTGCAAGGTAGGATCGAATATTTTAATGTGTTATGAAAGATTAGTACTGAAGAGGATTAGATAGTGGACTGTAAATGAGTGACAACAGGATGAATGTATTTGCGTGGAAGCTCTTTTCTTTGAGCAAAGTAAGATTCGTGTGTTGAATTATTATTTGGAGAATGCGAGCAGATCTTAATTTTCTCTTTGGGAAATGATAATAAAAATTTCTATCAGTATCCCTATTGTTCCATTTTTTTATTTTATTTGTAAACTCAGGGGCATTTTTTAAAATAGATGAGAAGTAATTAAGTTTGTAGCTCTCTAAATTAAATGGAATTTGGACAATTGTAATTAAAAAAAATCTCTGAATTAGTTAATGTAGGAATGAATAATAATGGTGTAATATCAATTTGATCTAGACAGGGATAGATGGGAAAGAGGTGAAAGAGAAACTGCCAAAAATCTGAAGAGCAGCTGAGACAGAAAAATCCACGGCAAAGCCTGGGATTCAGTTCAACGTTCATGCATCTAAATTTAGATGTCTATAAATGCGGTGGTTGTCCAAGCTCTCATTATAGCCCCTGGAGATCTGGTCCATGCAGTTAGTGCAACCCAGAGAGCTACTCTGGTAGCTAAATATACATGTCTGCTTTAGAGAAAACACATTTTCTAAGGTAATCCCTTTGATATATTCTCTGCTTTATATAAATAAAGAAACATTCACTGGAGCCGGGAAGGGAACCAAAGTACCCCATTTCCAAAGGAGGACTCTAAATGTCCTAAATACCCATCTAAGTTACAGTTCTGAGTTATTCTTAATCCCTCACAACTACAGTTTGCTGCTGGAAGAGGTTGTCACTAGATGATCTAAAATAGGTTTTTCAGTGAGTGCACTCCTGAGAATTTGCTGGTAAATTGTCAGGAAACTGAAAGCAAGCAGGAAAAAAGTGGGTTGAGATGTTAAACATATACAGAAAGGTAAAATGACAGCTGAAGTACACATGAACTCTGAGAGGTATATGGAAAATGCATGAAGTGCTAGAAGTCTTATTATAAAATGATATTGTTATTTTGTGGGCATGAAATATTGTTGCAGTAGATGGGAAATTTTATAGCGTAAGCAGTGTGATCCAGTGAAAAATGTCAAATGCTCTGACATGTGAAATAAGGTCATTATTCTGCCCTGCTTGCCTGGTTGGAGTACTATGTTCTGCTTTGGACATTATTTTAAAAACAGCACAAACAAATATATGTAATCAGAAATACACTGAATTTTGCAGAATAAAATTTAATAAGAGATTTGAATAAGATTCAACACGTTCTATCTCAATAGATAAATACATAAATAAAGGGGAAGGCTGAGGTACTACTGTCAGCAACAAAGGCAACTTTTTCATATAGTTAATAGCAGAGCAGTAAAAAAAGAAACCTCCAACCTTTTCATTTTATTTCATTTTGCTGTGCTGAGAGCGTCTTTCTTGGGAGGGGATTGCAATATTGGTATACATTCAACTGGACATCCAAATTGTTTTGGGGAAATTCGAACAGGACAAAGCAGGATGGATTTCTAGGAACCAAGTTGCAGTTCAAGAGGCAATAAAGCAATAGTCACTGTTCTTCAGCAGTATTTTTTTTCTTTGGCTCAGCATTCTTGGAAGGTCAGCTGTGAAGTATCCAGTCTTTCTGCCTGTAACAAAGTCAGTATTACCTACTACCAAAAAAATTAGCATGTTATAAGTAGGAGCAGATTTGTTCATAGAGGGAATACTTTTTATTAGGCCAACTGGTGTAGCTGAAAAGAAGAGGCAAGCTCATCTTTGGGTTATTTTTGTTATTTTTTTCCAACTATACCTTTTGGCCTAATAAGAGATACTCTTCCTACCGAACCTTGTCCTTGCTCTTTAAAAGCTGTAGCTACAGTGAAATGTATGTAGGTAGTTACACCGAATGATTTAGTCACCTAAATTAGGTGTAGACCTTCTCTATTTTGATGAAGAGAGATGCGCACCTCCAGGGCAGCTGTCTGATTTAGGTAGCTGGAGTTAATCCTCTGGAAGGGTCTCTTCTCTCTCTCTTTCTCTCTCTGGATTGTGGTTTAAGGAGCTTGGATGCTGAGACTTGTTTTGTGAGAGTGTTTCCCGTGGAGTTCTTGTCCTTGAAACCCACAGTAAGGAGCCGTGACATCGCTAAAGGTACAAGTTCTACAGGCCGCGTTCTTAGGTGCTTCGTTGCCAGACACAAGGAAAGAGGATAGGGCAAACCTTTGGAGAGATCAGCAAGGAAGGCGAGGCACAGTCATCAGCTTTAACTGACGAGCGTGAACTAACAGGCTAGTTAAAACACCAGCATGACATCCCAGGCTTCAGCAAAGGAGAAGAAGGGAGTACCTGCGCAAAGGCAGAAAACCCAGAAACGTGGAGACTAAAACAAGAAAAGGATGTATGTAGGGGGAGAGGTGATGACAAGCGGATCGAACCTGATGCAGAAGGAGGGTTGGAGATGCTAAATGTATGGAGATAAGAGGAAAATACGCCTGGGGAGGTGAAGTTCAGTCTTACATGTCAACACGTTTCTTTCACAAGACCCTGTGGCTGAGCAAGGCACAACAGAACCACACGGTTGGGAATGGAACAGCTCTATTAATGGAGAGTTAGGATAAATGCAGTTTTGCTCTTGTACTTCAAAGTCTGGCAAGCTGAGCAAATTTAGCTCACTGCAGAATTTATGACAACTAAGCAAGATTAAAAAGATGGCCTAACACATTTACTAGAATGTGAGATCCAGCAGCTGAATTTGCTGGGAACGAACTACTCCATTTTATACGTGATTCCTCAGAATATGCATGGTCAGAAACTCATTTTTTAACACTGGTATGAGGAAACTGATAATCCAGGTCGTTTTGCTTGCTCTAGAGAAATGTATTCCCAGAGAAAGTGTAATGAAAACAAAAAGGTGAATCAGAACATGTTCTGCAGCTAGGAGATGTTGCAGGACTATTGCACCCACTGTATTTTTAAGGGAAAGAGCGGCAACGCTTGAACAGTGGCTTCTGAACAGAAGAAAGGACAATTGCAGCCTTCGACAAAAAACGCTAATTTTAACGATAAACACTAATGTATCAAACTTGAGTTTATGATTATTCTGGTATGTAAAGTTCCAGGAAAGATTATTTAAAAATTGTCAATGGAGAAAAAGAAGCAATCAAACCAGTGGATATTCAAATGAAATAAAAAGCGAACAGAGAGTGGTAAGGGGCCCTTCGAAAAATCAAAATTCTGTTCGTCTTCCCGGGCAAGAGAGAAGGTTAAATGCATATGTTACAAGCGCATACAGAACACAGGAAAAAAAAAGGGCAGTTTTGATTTTGTTTTTTTCCTATCTTCTTGTCTTTGGAAATACAGCTGTATACTGTCCCGTAAGAGAGACAGGTTGTTTGCTCAAGTTTCCATTGGTTTCCTATGAGCACAGCCCTAGGGATCTATTGTCACTTTTAGATGACACCTTTGGTTTCCCCCACCGAGAGTGAAGAACCTCGCAGAATAGTTAGAAACTTCTGTCAGATAGAGAACTCTGGGAAAAAATCTAAAGCATTTGAAAAAGATTCTTTCCCATTTCCCTAATGAGTGAACACAAGTAGCTTATTTTTTTACAGACAAACACCCTTTTATTCCTCATAAACACATACATACAAAAAAAGGGAGAGTCTTCAGTAAAGACAGCGTATGGAATGAGGTGGTCTGGAAAGTTTATGCAAGACATAACCATCTGTTGCAGCAAGGAACAAGCAACTCATGCCAGTCTGAGGGTTCCTATTCCTATTAAGAATATAAGGGAATTCCTTCTGTACTAGGCTGGCAATGTCTGAAGTCCATGGCTCCTAAGTATGAATATGTTTTTTTAATGCCACCCATTCGAACAGCAATGTTTCCAATAGTAACAGAACCCAATGAAAAATAAGTATCCGTATGAACAGAACAATTTGAGGATCAGACTCAGAATGAGACAGATTGCTGTGTTCCATATATATTTAATGTTCTGAAAATATACTAAAGGTTATTTTGTACTTAAACATATATGACTAAATAAATGCACAAAATAGTCCAGATTGTGTGTGGAGACACTCTGATTGATATATTTTTCTACGATATTTTTAATCAGCTGGTAGTTATCATATATTGGTAAGAATATGCAAATAGTCCCATTCAGAGAAGACTTCCAAGTTTTTCACAGGGATAATAGCATCTTCTCCGTTGATTTTAGTCAGCAGCAAAAATATTATCAAAGCTATAGGTGCCAGCACTCCTGCTGTAAGTAGTAGACGTTTATTCATTTTTGGACAAAGATGGTTGTAGGTCGTTCTGTGTAAAACTGAAAAAAAAAATAGTAGAAGCGCATAGCTAAGAAATGGATCTCTGCAAATCGACGTATGATCTATGCGATCATAGAAATAAAAAATGAACATTACAATTACAGAACTGTTACTAAATTACTAAAACAGACAAGGAGAGTGTCACTAGGTAAAAAAGTTCAGCTGTGAAAGGAAGAGAAAATTGTGATATTAAAGTCAACGAAAGAGATAAAGAAAGAAAAGTGATAAAGTCCTGTAACTGGAGAGAGCAGATCAGGATAAATAAAGATTAGGGATAAATATAAGCAAAGAACAAAGTAGAGTAGATACCTACTCTGCTTCAGCAGTAGATACCTAAAGTTAAATTCTGAAGTTCAGTAACATTTTTCACAACCTGTGACTATGTAATACCAGCCACCAGAATCGAATTCTGATCAATTCTTGAAATAAGCAGAGATTAGTAATTTAAAATAAATGTGTGGGATTGAAATAAAATCTGGTTTGAGTTCATGTTCTTCTGATATTGTGAAAATAATATAAAAGCCTGAAAGAGACGTTGTTCTCTTGGCATTGCAGTCAGCCTGTCCATAAATAAAGTGAGCGTTGCTCGCAGAGGGAATGTGTTCTCTACCGTCTCATCAGAAGTGCTTGTGCTGCGTGCGGATGAGGTGAAATATTCGTAAGTTTTGAGAACATGCGCAAGTTTTGAGAGATTCTCCGCGGGCTTTACGCAGATGGCTAACTCCAATTTTATTTGGCTGAACTTTGCAGGTTTCCGACTACTGATTTTACAAAGACGGGGGTCATACACATGTACATGATCTTCTGCGAGGTTACAGCAAACGTGTAAAAAGAAGCGGCTACCTTAACCGGCCATATGTACAATACCTGTTTGATCAGATCCCAAACTTTCAAGGTCTTTTCTGCTTGGCATGAACAATGCATTCAAATTCTTAAAGGAGCAATACAGCTTGTTTCTTAGAAAATAATGTTAAAGCATGGGTCAAACGATCACATTAATTACCTGGAGGTCATTTTGAGAAAATTACTATCAAATGTGTTGAAAAAGGTTTTATATTCTCCCCGAAATTATGATCTGCTGTTTCTATGGAAACTGGAACAGTAGTTCATAAAAGCTCTTTAATGGAGGTTTACAAAAGCTTCACATCCTGAAGTCTAGCAACATCTACTGAAAAAGCACGCACTCATACACACACAGGGCTAATTTCATCTCTGCAGCAACTCTTCTGATTTCAGCTGCACGTACATCAGGCACAAATCGCGTCGTTAGCACTTCATAGTTTTATAAGGTATAGGGATGAATATTGTAAGGTAGTATCTGAATCGTAATCCTCCAGCCTTTCTTCTGCGTTGACCATCCTGCCATCATTGCCGTCCTGCCATCCTGATGAAATGGAGCACATCTTTGAGGAACGTAATTGTTTAAAAATGAACGTTATTTCACCTGTAGAACATTCTGGCCTACGATTTTATTTTTGCGTTTCCGTATTCCTTTAATTGTGCTTTTTTGGTGGGTTCAGCGTAGAGGGATGCTCAACGTTCTGCTCCTTTCCCCACGCTTAACTTTAAGCGTGTGAATAGTCCTGTTGGCTTCAATGCATCAAGGTAAGAAAATGCTGAAGTGCCTTAGTGGCGAAGAGCCAGAGCGCTCCACTCCCGGCAAGATCATGCCCAATATCAATGATTAATAAAATAAAAGCTTGAATTTGCATTTTTTATATAGTTTGCTGATAATGCCTATTCAAAGACGAATATTCCTTTTATCTGCCATGTATATATACAGTCTGTTTCTTCAGCAAGATATTGTAAAAAAATGTCGAGAGCTCCAGTGGACTGCAGGTCACTCTCTTCTTACTGAGAGGACGAATAAGTATGAATCTTGCAAAAATGAGTTCAAGGTGTGATCAGGTTTATCGTCCTGAATTTAGGAAGATGAGAGGCGTTGCTGATCTCTAAAATTCAGTAGCAATCCTAGGAAAAAAAGTGAGGGGAGTAATGGTGAAGGAAGGCCAGTATAGAATTTAATGGAGTTGGCCATTATCTGAGAAGGGCCCTTATCTGCCTGCAAATATAGAACGTTATTAAAATATTAGTTCTGAATGGTTTTTCTGCTTTCTGTTAGGATTTTTTATGTATGCTTTTCCAGTCACCTCACCAGCTTGTTTAGTGATGTATTTCTATTGGACTGAATTGCTTGCTTGTGTAAACATAACTGCTGACTTTAGGAATGTCAAAAATCAAATTCTGTCTTCGTCTCCTTTGTTCCTTGTGGCCACAGATTGCACATACGGTCCGAAGTCCTGGGAATGTAGATTTGCTAATAGGATCTAGGACCTACAGGAACGCTGCTGACTGGAAGCACCTACTTGAAAACGTTAAATACTGAGCTCAGATGGCTTCAGGTTATTTTTATTCTAGCTATAAGATAAAAGAAACTGGGAGACATTACTGGTTTCTATATGAGGGGCACATTAGGAAGTATGAGTAAACCCACCTTTTACCCATTTTAGAGAATTTCCTGAAATGTTAACTGTACTAAAAAAGTCAGCTTACGTATCTGATTGCCTGCCAAGAAGAGCGTGACTGAGTATATAGCAGTTCAGCCGTTCTTCATGGTTAATAGTATTCCTGATTTGGAAGTGCTTTCAGGAACGGGACTGTGTAGCAATACTGGCAAAAGCCAGCAGAAATGGAATCATGCTTTTACTGTTTTTACTTTTAGAATAAAGTAAGATTAAATTGAAATCAGTGAAAAAGCGCTACTGTCTTCAGTGAAGACAGCAGTTTAGGCACCGACTAAAGCCTTTTTCCCTCCATCTCACTAATTAAAATAAAACAATAGCTGCCAGACCAGTAAACATAAACAAGCTCTTTATGTAATGCCACTAAATATTCCGTATTTCATGGAGATCTTGATTAAAGAGTTTGCTACAGCCTTTTCCCGTTGAAGGTCTGAAACCAAAATAAAAGCACAGGAGGACAAACATAGGCTCCAGAATTTCAGTTTATACCGTGCAGGCTCGTTTCAGTGAACCTTTCCACGGGTCTCAAACTGTAGCCTATCGGTTAGAAGACTAAGCCATAATCAGATGAAATGGGAAGTTGTCTTCTGGCTTGCCTATGGTTGCCTATCACAACCTATGTTCCTTGTCAGTCTGTTACAGTGCTGTACTATTCCTGTAATACTTCTGTGAAAAATACAACTTCTAATAATAAAAAGAACCCATAATTTGAGTTCCCAGTAAATAACTCAGAATCTCTAACCTATTATTTTTGTTGGAGTAATTAAGACTACATTAATATCATAATAATTGACTAATTATTTTAATGGAAAGAATGAAAATAACAGTAATAAGAAGAAATACAGAGTTAATAAAAATGGTATATTTTTTCCAGAAAAGACATAATGTGTGATATTAATGTGGTTTTAAATGCCTGATTTCTAAGAAGTCTCTGTCTTTTATGTACTGTCCCTCTATAAGTACAAAGGAAAACAACAAGCAGTGCAGTTTAAATCTGAGCAACCTGGTTCAAAATTTGGCTGCCCAACACCCATATAATTTGACTCCTAGGAGCATTGCTAAGAATATTTATTTAATTAAATATCATCTGTTTCCTCATTAATATGTGGTTCTTCTTGGCTGTTTTGTTGTTTCCTTTGTGCAGAAATCATCCAATAAATTTGCATCAGCCCTGATGTATTTTCTTCATTAGATGCTTGGGATGATGAGTCCCCCGGCAGGCCTTAATTTGATTTACAGTGTACAAAGAATTGAACCTTTTTACAAATTAAAAACAAAATGAAACAAACCATAACAGAGCAACCTTCACTGAAGCTCTGAGAAGTGCTACCATTAGTTCTTTTCCTATTGAAAAATAATGTAGAGAAACTGCAACGATGTCATAGCAAGCTATGATCATGAATATAATTCTAAAAATATTTGCTTGTATATGATTAGATATTCCTTACTAAGGCAAAAATTTGCATTGTCTTGTAGTGGAAGCTTGTTTAGTGTTCTTGTAGTATGAATTTTAGTTGTTTAAACTCTGCCAGGTTAGATTGTGAGATGGGTGATTCTGCAATTTAAGGTAAGGTGCTAATACATGTGAGCTAGTAAATCCAAATTATATGTGCCAGAGATCAGCAATAGAGAAATAACACTACTTTAGCCATGGCTTGAGTTTGCCAAGTTATATCTTAGTTGTCCTTCACCACTTAATAGTACCAGTTTATTACATGGATTAAAACAATGTGTATTACTTATACTGGAGGTTGAAAAGATGTTAGACAAACCTTTGCTGTCTAACTTATGCTAATTTTGTGGTTTTTTTCTTTTAAATCAAACCCAGACAATACTTAAGTATGCCCTCCATGTTAATGAAAGAAAGCTGGAACAGATGCAGGTTTAGAGAAAGTTATGTGTGCTTAAGAAAACCAAACCAAGGAACTTCTAGGGTTAGTAGATTGTGGCTGCTATGAGCATCCATCACTTCAGTGGGATAAAACATCTGCTGAGTGGTAGCGGCTTTCACAGTTATTGGTTTGGCTGAAGAAAGCAAGGCGCTTTGGGGCTTGGGCTTTCAGTTCCAGACTGTCTTGTCCAGAAGGACGAGACTTTACACTGAGCAAGCCGAGATCTACCTTTAGAGTCCTGTTCCAAAACATGGAGAAAACTGGAACTTTTTAATTAAATGATTATAAAATTTTTTAAAACATGGGTAAAACATTGTATTTTTATCTCAAAATTAGTTTGACAAGATGCTAGATTAATGTTATCTGGAATTTATAGACATTGAACAGATATAGACATTGGTATAGGACATTTTTGCTCCAGCAGTGGAAGTCTGGCAGCATTATAGGCAATGAGAGGCACATGTTCTCCTGTGAGCAATGGGCAAGCTTAATTATAAGTGTATTAACACTGCTGCTAACATGCTGAGTTTCTAATTGAAAAATTCACGGTCATTGTTTTCATATTTTCCTCATAATGAATGAGTCTGATTTCTCTGAGTGATTTCTACTGTTTTGCTACTTGATCCTAGTTTGAAGTTTGGGCAGCAAATAGAGCGCCTAATTTTGCAAAATATCATTCACGTGGTGCACCTTTTCCTGGTAGATATCCAGTTGAGTAAGATCTTCTTGAGTGATTTAATTTGCAGTATGTGCAGTCTCAGTTTATGAGCACATTTCTGCAGAGTAAGCGCTGCTTAAGCACTAATAAAGCAGGTCTGTAGGTTTTCATCTTTCCCAAATCTTGGCTTCGTTTTTTAGCAGGGATAATTTTTGAGATCAGCTTTGTCTAACGCTTATGCATAGCAGTAGTAACACGAATGACTGGGACCCCTCTGCGCCTGGTTGGAGTGCCATGTTCTTCGCCCAGCTGAGAACCTCTGCATTAACATGCGTTACACGTAGTAAAGCAATGTGGCAGTAGCACCGGTTGTGACAGTATTTCTCCTTCCCTAATTATTGTCATGTGATTTATAATGATCTAAAAGAATTTGACTTTAAACAAGTCTTTGCACCTAAAAAGCAAACATTCCGTACGCAGTTGGAGTCGCTTTGAGACATCAAGTATATGTGCTTTGCGATGAAGTTCAGTTAGATTAAAATGTGGAGAAATGGCTTGGTCCTAGTCTGGCTTCTTGCTTTCCCCTTCTGAGCTATATGCGTCGTGGAATTTGTTTCCTCTGCTCGCTCACAGCGCTTTTGTCTCACATGCTTGTGAAATGTTATCTCCAACTTAAAGTATAACTGGGTATTATTTACCTTTTCCAGTTCTACACAATGTAGATCTGTGACTGTAACTGCTGTAACGTCTTGCTTTAAGTCACTTAATTCCCCTTTATTACATTTTATTTTCAAGAACTAGCACTAATTCAAATAATATCTCTTTCCGTTGCTGATTAATTCATTAGCATTTAATATGGATTTAAACATCAAAACCGCTAATCAAGCGCAACTATTAATGGCAGTATTTTGTAGATGCTGTTTTGAGCCGCGTTGCAAGAGCTGCAGATCTGTCATAGCCCACAGCGCTCCCAGGGCTCAGTCTGGTACAGCAGTTCTGGTGGGGAGCGTGTCCGTGCTCCACCTTCCTTGTGTAGCCGTCCTAACGCCACCTCAAGACTTCGCCTTGGGAAGGCGGAGGGATGCTATTGCGATGGCAGCAAAAATTATGTCACTGGGTTTAACGGAGGAAAGACTTTGTGAATAAATAAATATAATGTAATGATGTACTAATTAATAGGATTAGATGATCTCGCAGTACCTTTTTATTCATCAACTTTATGACTCTTGTCTATCTAAAAAGTCCTAAACAGGACTTTTTTCATTCATGGTCTTTCTTCTTGAACTTGAATATTATTTAATTGGTGCTTTTAATAGCGTGGCTTTCCTCCACTTTTCCTCAATAAACCCTCTTTCTGGTGATATTCTGATGTTAGGGATGTAAAATTTCACAGAATCACAGAATCGGTAAGGTTGGAAGGGACCTTTGGAGATCATCTAGTCCAACCCCCCTGCTCAGCAGGGTCACCTACAGCATGGTAGACACGGTTGCATCCAGGCGGGCCTTGAACAGCTCCAGACAAGGAGACTCCACAACCTCTCTGGTTAACCTCTTCCAGGGCTCCGTCACTCTCACAGGGAAGAAATTCCCCCTCACGGTCAGGCGGAACTTCCTGTGCTTCAATTTCTGCCCATTGCCTCTTGTCCTGTCACACGGGGCAACTGAAAAGAGTTTGGCCCCGTCCCCTTGACACCCTCCCTTCAGGTACTTGCACACACTGACCAGATCCCCCCTCAGTCTGCTCTTCCCCAGGCTGAACAGGCCCAGCTCTCACAGCCGTTCCTCACAGGGCAGGTGCTCCAGCCCTCGGATCATCTTTGTAGCCCTCCGCTGGACTCTCTCCAGTAGCTCCATGTCTCTCTTGTCCTGGGGAACCCAGAACTGGACACAGGACTCGAGATGAGGCCTCCCCAGGGCTGAGGAGAGGGGCAAGATCACCTCCCTCCACCTGCTGGCAACACTCTTCCCAATGCACCCCGGGAGACCATTGGCCTTCTTGGCCACAAGGGCACATTGCTGGCTCATGGTCAACTTGTCATCCACCAGCACTCCCACGTCTTTCTCTGCAGAGCTGCTCTCCAGAAGGTCAGCCCCCAGCTTGTACTGGTGCCTATGGTTATTTCTCCCTAGGTGCAGGACTCTGCACTTGCCCTTGTTGAATCTCTTGAGGTTCCTCTCTGCCCAACTCTCCACCCTGTCCAGGTCTCTCTGAATGGCAGCACAGCCCTCAGGTGTGTCACCCACTCCTCCCAGCTTGGGATCATCAGCAAACCTGCTGAGGAGGCACTCTGTCCCCTCATCCAGGTCATTGATGAAGAAGTGGAACAGGATGGGACCTAGGACTGAGCCCTGGGGGACACCACTAGCCACAGGCCTCCAGCTAGACTCCACGCCACTGATGACAACCCTCTGAGCTCTGCCTTTCAGCCAGTTCTCAATCCACCTCAATGTCCACTCATCTAATCCACACTTCCTGAGCTTCTCTAGGAGGATGTTATGGGAGACAGTGTCAGAAGCCTTGCCGAAGTCAAGGTACACAACGTCCACTGCTCTCCCCTCCTCTACCCAGACAGTCACTCCATCATAGAAGGCTATCAGATTGGTTAAGCAGGATTTCCCCTTGGTGAATCCATGCTGTCTACTCCTGATCACCTTCTTCTCCTCCATATGTCTGGAGATGACACCAGATTTGTACCTTAACAGTAAATCATAATAATTATAATACTATAAAGATATCACAATTCTTGCATCACTTAGTGCAAGATGTTCCAGATACCTTAGGCATCTAAAATAACATTAAATATCTATATTTAGGTACCAGAATATTTCAAAATATGTCACAGGAGTACACTAACATTTTTTTTGGCTTTACTATATTAAGTCTGCATTTCCAAACATAGGTACCAATAGCACGAGTCTCTTGGTTCCCTCGGCGCATGCACGTAGCAGGGCAGGCTCTTTGCTGGTGCAGTGATTTGGCATAAAGCCACCGTGTGTCTGGCTCAGATTCTGAATTAACACTGAAGAGCAATTGTCTGCAGTAAATAATTTAACTTCATGATTCTGGCCACTTTGTATGTCTTCCATTTGGCAATGCGTCTTTTAGAAAGTTATGTACTGGTGCCCAGTCTCTTGGATGGGACCACTGTTCCTGAGCAAGATGAATAAGAGTTCACCAGTTGATCTCCGTTTTCTCTTCCATGAGGAGAGCACTCATATGAATGTGCTAGAGATGATAAGCAAACAGTCAACTGACATTTTTTTTTCTAAAGCTAAACAGGGAGGGAATCCAAAGCACTTGGGGGCTTGTGAGAATGCCTTGAACTGTTTTTGAGCAGCTCTTTTGGCTGATAGCTAATGTGATGGCCCTAAAGAAAGCTTATTACTGTCTTTATATGCCAGTGGCAATGGTGATGCAGGATTAGTCAAAAGGAGGGAAAGATTAAAGGAGGAGGTATTTTTGAAAAGAGTTCCCAAACCAAATATTGCCCATCATGTTCTGTAATTTATCAACAAGCTCACAACCTATTTCAGATTTGGAAACCTCTCAGAATATTAAAATAAATCAAGTCACCCCTCTCTGGCTGAGTAGTACTTTGTCCCTTATCTTAGCTCTACTGTTTGTGGAATAGCATAAGGTGAAGAGGGCATAATCTAGCTCTAAATTAAATGGCTTGGCATTTTTCCAGTGCCTACTACTTTTTCCCGCAACCATGAATGGTGTCAAGGTCTTTTTTCCTCTCAGTTGACTATAATCAAAATGTCATTTTGTCATTATTGATCCTTTTTTATTAGTGTCTGAAAGCGCTGCGCTTGCAAGTGCTGCTTCTCTGGACAGAGCTTGCAGTCAATACACAAAAGTTTCCTGAGCCTCACTTCTCCATGACTATCTTTCCTCACATTGCCTTTGCCTTTTCCTGCATTGCTTTTACTGATCTTCATGAAAAATATCTGGGCTGGATGAAGACGGAGGAGGGAAGAAGGGACTCACATAACCACTTATCATTTCCATCGTTCCTGTTTTGTCCCTTTTTTTACTCCTCCGTAAATTGTTATTGAACTGTGACATCTAAGAAACTGTCATTCAGCCTGTCAGCTCCCTCCTTTTTTTAGTGCACGATAGAAGATTTTCACTTCTGTCTTTTTAATGCTCTCTTTTCTCTCTACTGCCGTGCCACTGCATTGGTGAAAAATTACCTATTTATCTCACCAGTGACTTACCTTCTTACCTTCAGATCTCTCTTTACAGAGCTCACTTATTCATTATGGGTTCTCCTGGAGAGCGCCGATCCAGAAACTTCAATTCTTGTTACTTTTTCCATAGGAGATTCCTATATACCTCAGTAAGAGACCAGAAATCGGTAGTGCGAGGTGACACGCACGCCTGCCTGGAAAGGTCCTGCCTAAGGTGAAGCCTCTGTGAAATCCCATCTGCTGCTTCTCTGCTGACCGAAGGGCCAAACCACCATTTTTGCACTTTTTTACAAGTCTTTTTTTTTTTTTTTTTTTTTTTTTTTTTACACTTTTTCCAACCTGGGCGTGAATTTTTACTTTGTCGATTATGCAATTTTTTTTTTTTTTTGTATTTGTTGGAAGAGGCTCTTTGGCCTTTTCAGCAGCTCCCTCTCGGTTTCACAGAAATGGCTGGGGCTAGAGGAAGGGTTGTAGGAAGGTTCTTTGCAGGAGAGGTCTCTCCTGGCGGTGCCGTCTGGGAAGGCCTGTGGCCAGCGGGCTGCCTTTCGGTCGTCTCCCAACTCTTTCCGTGATTTCATTTTTCACTTGTCCAGACGGCCGTGTTCTTGCAGCTTTGTATAAAGCGCTCGGAGCAGCCACCTGGGGCAAAGAGCAGGAGTTAATTTTTTTCTACTTTCTCAAAATAAAAAAGAAAAAAAAGAGAAAAAGCAGGAGTTAATTTTTTTTCTACCTTCTCAAAATAAAAAAGAAGAAAAAAGAGGAAAAGATATAAATAGTTCCTCACTCCTGCAGTCCCATGGCCTAATTAGCCCGTTTTTCCAAGACCCCACTATATTTGCATGCATTTATATATAAATAGATATGCAGATATTATATATACACAGATGCATATGTATTCATATAGCTATACATACATGTATATATCTGTGTAAAGCAAAATGAAATCCTTAGAGATTATCGCGTAGGCACGAGCATTGTTTTGCGATTACTTAATGTTTACAGTTTTGCACAAAAACACTTAGAACAACTTAAAGTGTTTAGACTGTGTACTGATTCCTCTGCCAATATTTTAAACCACAGATTACAAACTGTTTTTTATTTGCAGATGTATTCTTTGTAGGGATCTGGATCCATTCATTACTTTTGAAATAGTGTGTACAATTAAATTCCCAGTTTGATGTTCCACCCTAACTTTAGGATAAAAGACTAAACTCTATAAACTATTCTAAACTCTAAATCTTATTGACTGGGTGGTTTCTAAAGTCAGTGGAGTTGGCTGCTAATAGGTAGTTTCTGATTCCATTATAAAACAGATTTTAAGTAGAAAAGGGCAATCAATCTGTGCAGGTGCCCCGCTCTCTTCAGTGCCTGCAGGAAGAACGTTACATGTTCGATGAACAGGTTTGAGATTAATAGATTAGCTAAATCTCACATTTCATATTTACAGATTGCAGCTATTGATTCAGCTGATGATCTGGAAGTTTTTTTTTCTTTTTCTTATTTTTTTAATAGAAAAACAATCTCCCGTGTGTGTGACACTGAAATCCAGGTAGTTTAACTGGTATGAAGTTTCTCTGTAATTGAAACAGTTTTCAGTCCTATTCTTTCACACATAAGATACCGATTTAGTGATTCATTGTAGTTTCCAGAAGGGTACATATTAATAAACCATTTATACTCTACTTTCCATATGAAATATAGCAAGGAGAATACTTTAATTCTATTTCGATTTTCAATTCACTGTCCAAAATTTTATATAATCGTTTATTAGAGATTATTCTAGTTTCTACTACAATAATTAAAAGTATACTAGTTGAAAAGCAATAAAAAGAAGCGATCTTCTTGCATAACAATGTAGCTGCTCGATTTTGCATGTCTTCTTTTGCAATTATTAACCAACGAAGATATTTTTCAAGTGAAAGACATTTTTCAACAATTGCATTAGCAGCTAAACAATTTCAAAAGCTGCATTTAATAATACTGTAAAATAAAGCTATTTCCCATGGTTGACTGAATAATGTAGCTTCTTTGAATAGTACAATCTTTAGCTAATTAACTGGATGCTTTCATATCAGTAGCTGATTATTGCTTCTGGAAACAATCATTTAGCCACTGAGAGAGGAACAACACATCTTAATAAAGACATTTTTCCTTACAGTTCAGTTCATTAAAAATTTTCTAATGCATGTCATCAGCAAGGCTATAAAGTAGTTTTGCCTGATCTTGCAAACTTTCATGACTTTCTGTCTGTAAAATGAGGATGTAATCTTTACTTTGCTTGGGAGTAGAGCCTGACAAAATAATGAAACTGGAGAGTATATATAAGGCAGCAAAAACGTTAGGTAAGTTCAGTATTACTGTGAAGCTGCAGTTGTTGCTTGCAGATGTCTGAAGGACAAGTGAGGATGTGTGACAGAAGCTGTTACTCCAAAATTTTATAAATTGTTTTATAAATAATTGCACTATTAAAAAGTAGTGCTGAGGCATTCATTATTCTCTATTAGTTATGTATTCATGACCTATCCAAAAAGTGTAAATCAACCGTAGTTAAGAAACAATACCAGGTAGCTGTGTGATCAGTCTCATACGCAACTTATGTTGGGATAGGAGAGAGATTAGATTGAGCAGCAGGTTCCTAAATGATCTGTGAGTTGGGCTGAAAATTAGATGCATTTCTGAGTTACTGATAGAATCCAAAAAAAAAGTTAAATGTATTTTAAATATTACTCACAACGAACAAGCCTAAATGTGTTACTTTGAAGAGCAATTTAAATAAGCTGTGTAAAGAATCTGGAGATTCTTGGATAAAAGTTTTTGTTGAAATGCTTGGAAGATTTTGCTATTTGAGGCAGATAAATTGTCAAAGGATTTTTTGATGAAAAAAAGCTGTCAAAAATATTTTGTTTCTTTATCACTACTAAATATTGATATTAAAAGTACCCCACTTTTAATCATTATTGTGAGTCTGTGATTAATCTAGGTTGTTCCAGAAAAATATAATTATAGAGCAAGCACTATTAGTATAACTTTTATTTTGATTTGAAGAGACTCGGTTCAATAAAATGAATGTTAAACATTATTTTTACTTAAACTAATGAGCCAGCTTGAATAGAGGAATCAAATATAAAATTATCTGTATAATGAAAGACTGCCTCCCCACACACGATGCCATGTGCTTTCAAACAAAAGATTGCATTTGAGATCTCTGTGCATGTATTTCAGGTTTTGGTTGTCCATTTATATGCGGTCACTTATCTAGAAATATTTATTATGCTGTTACTCTAGCTGGCAGAACTACCTGAGCCCTTTGCAAATGCTTTGTTGACAGTTATGTAATTTTAATTCATTTATATCAATATCAGTAAGAGGACATATCAGTGAATCACAAGCCGTGGATACGCTGTGACATGCAATCTTTTGTGTAAGAGCTGAGATTTAAAATTCTGTCTGAAGTTCATCACTTCATTACTTTATTTTGACACTTGCTATGGCCTGTACAGTTTTCTGTACACTCACAGAGCTGGCAGCTCCATCATCTGCTGAGATTTCTCTTTTCATAAAGCCAAATCATATCACAGAACCGTAGAACCGCTGAGGTTGGAAGGAACCTCAGGAGGTCTCTAGGCCCACCTCCAGCTCAAAGCAGGGTCAGGCTGAATTCAGGCCGGGTTATTCGTGGCTTTGTCCAGTCATATCTGAAAGCTTTCAAGTACCAGCTTCCACAGCCTCCCTGCGCATCCTGTTCCAGTGCTTTATTATCCCCAGGGTGAAAACTTTTCTCTCCACACCCAGTTGGAACCTCCCATATTCTGATTTATGACTGTTGCTTCTGCTGCTGATGTGCACCTGCCTGTGTCTCGGTGACCTCTTCTGATATGTCAGAAGGCTGCTGTTAGCTCCGCCAAGGCCTTCTCTTCTCCAGTCATGTCATGCTGATGATGACCACTGAAGATGACCGCTGCTTCATAAGCAGCCAAGAGTCACTGAGTGTGGTTCCGACCTGGCTGTACAGCAGTGTGGCTCTACCACCGTCATCGTTATATTGGTCTGAGGGAGATAAGAGTCCGAGTCAATTTAATTTAAAAAACTAAGAGCGTTCAACTCCCCAGAGTAACGCTTAGACTTCGGAAAGAACAGAGCCTGGGACATATACAGATAAAACTGTGCTGTTTGCTTCCAGTAATCCCTATTATACTCAGACTGGCAGTTAATTCGGGTCTTGTGTTCTTATGTAATAATATCTGAGTGAATAGCTTTTATATTTAACTGTGCAAGGAAAGGAACCACCGAAGTTAGAAACTTATTCTACATTTGATCGTAGCAATTTTATACTATTTGCGCACTTCTCGGTAAACAGCAGTGGGGCATGAGTTACAGCTGCAGCATTTTCTCACATCACTTTCTGTTCTTTTATCAGCTTTGTGCTCTTCATTTATTGCCTCCCCTGAGTCATCAGTATTGGTCTAATGGACTGGAACAGCCTAAGGTGAATGGTAATTACTTATTGAGTTGCTGATAGCCCAGATGAGAATAGGACTTATTAGATCAGTAATAATGGAAATCTGTGTTTAATGTAGAAAATTTTGAGTCTAAAAGAAAAATGCCTGAATTTATTATTTTTTTCTGTGCAGTAAGTTAAAATATTGTTATACAGAGGTTTAAAATTAATGATATGAATCACGTTGTCAAAAGAAGACTGTTCTGAATAGTAAACATAGTGCAAATGCACTGTTTGTGACCTTTCCTAACAAAGCAATTAAATGAAAATGGTTTGGAGATGGCCTTTATTATATGAAAAAATGTAGAAGAAAATGTTCAGTTCCTCAGCAAGAAATGTATACAAGCTGTTTATGTCTACTAAACAAATACTACTCCTAACCTGTCTGAAAAGCACCCTTAGAATCACTTCTCCTCCTTCATCCACACTAGGATGATCAGGGCTCGGCTGCAATTCGAAGTTTCAGAATTGTGGTAGTTCTCGGTTGAGCTCTTGTTAGATCTTTTCACTTCCCATTCTTGGGCCCTCTCAGTACTTGGATGAGTAATCTTGTACATAAGCTGTACGGAGTGCCCATTGATACTTTCTTTTTTTTTTGTTATTTTGAAATTCAGATGAATGTGATGTTCTGTTTTTCCTTCCAGTCTTTAAACTTCAGTGTAGTGTTTCAGGCATAGACTTGGCGACCTTTCAGCATCCACTGATGTAATTCTCTAATTTGTAATCGTAAAAAGCCCACTATTAAAAGATCTATAGGTGTGTTGTTGTTAAATAAAATAGCAATAAGAATACTAATAACTGATATTAATTGGCATTCCCAATCAGGAAAGCGGTGATCTACTGTACAAGATCATGTAGAACTTCTAAGAAAGATGAGCCTTTACTCCAAAAGCTTGTAGTCTGCTTTAAGAGTAGATACAACTGTGCGTAATAAAAAATAAGAGGAAAGATAGGAAGGATGAGAATAGTTGCAATAGTATCTATCATATACAGATGTATAGAGCCTAACGTTTACCTTGAAATTTTACCAGGTTTACTACAATATTTGTTTATCCAGTGAAGCACTTGTATATATACTGCCATAAATAAGACATCAGAGCAAGCAGGGTATGAGACCCAAGACTGAACTAGGTATGTCTTGCATGACTATTAAAAAAATGAAACGTACATTCTTCTTATTTTTTTTTTAGAGTAAGAAAAAAATAGGGATTTTATAACCTTCCCAAGGAGGAATGCACGTGATGCTTATTATCTAAAATTAGGAACTCCACTGTCTCTTTAGATTCTTTAATTTTGAATTACAATTTGTGCATACTACTATCTTAAATAAATTCCCAGCCCAATGAGAAGTCCTGACTTTTGAGGAAGCAATTTATTGCTGCTGTGTGGATTATCATCGAGAATGTTTTGGAGACTCCATTTCTATGATCTTTACCAGAAATGCGGAATATCTTTTCAAGCACCAGTGTCACAGAGAGCTCATTCTGTCTGAAGCAAAGGGGTTATCTTTGTAGCCCATCCTGTCATTGCCTCTAAGTCCCCCTTGTTATGATGCAGTGGAGGTTTTCTTCTAACAGTTCAAGAAATACTTCTTAGAATCCCACATTTTCCGTAAACAATATTTCAAATATTTCATAACTGAGTCGTTCCCTTAGATCAAGCCTGAAAGACCCTAGAGTGCTGTTTCCCTTCATAAGGGAAGTCTTGTTACGATTTTACATTGGCTTGACTTTTCTTTCCACCTTTCTTCTTTTCACACTTGTGATAATCCTCGTCAGGGACAGATTAGCTAGCTTGATTTCTATTGTCAAGTCACGACACATTTGATATTTGAAATCAGTTCATTGCCTACTTTGGGGGTTGTTTATTACTTAATATATTTATAAATATTGCCTTTTAAACTTTTTTGGCTTTGGGGAGATTATATAGCAAAGTATTTCAGTTCTTATTAGCTACTTTGATAATTTCCTTTCAAGCCAATTAATTTGACTTGACTATTTGCAGTTTAGTATGTGTAGACATAGGGTAATATGTCTAAACAATATACTGTAAATTGTTGCATTATTTTCAAAATCACAGAGTTAATCATATTTTTGTCAGGAATTTGCAGCTAAGATTAATTGCTGAAGTTTAATTATACAGTCATACATGAATGTAGATATATGAATATATCCAGGGTATTACATTTGAATTTGCAAGGTTGTCTTTTTTATACTTACACTGCTAAGTATTTTTGTCCTTGTTAGATACTAGTTGTTGACCCCCTTTCTACTAGCTTACATGCCAATTGTAGTTATTTAAAATAAAAATTATAGTGCTTAGCTGTGACTTTTTCCTGCTTCAGGTTTCTTCACTGCTCTCTGTGTTGAAGTTAATGATGTTGTTAGGACATTAACTTCGAACTGGGACAGTTTTCTTCTCTGCTACCGCTTCTTGCATAACCGTGGGTATATCAGTTAGCTCCCTATTCTGCTCTTCCCAGGGGCTGCGAGAATACATTCATTAAAATCTACAAAGTAAAAGACACTACGGAGGTTTTCAAAGTAACGGAGACAAATTGGCAGCGTGAATTTGAAATTCTGCTTCTGAATGCTGCTTATGTGATTTTTGAAATTGGTTTTCCTCGAACAGTTATAGCAGGAAAATTCAATCAACTGAACGTTTGTAGAAAGTAAATACAAAAGTGAAATGAACATGGTCAAAGCAAATTAATTTCAAAATGTGAATGATTTTCATTAGAAAATGCTTTTACAGTCTTGCCAGTAAGTATTAATTCAACTGTACATTGGAAGTATTAGGACAAAGTTTTTGTTTCGCTTTGGGGAAAGTGAAGAAATCTGAAAAGTAAAGTGGTAGCTGTATTTTAAATTTTATCAAAATTAGATATAGCTGTGCTTTCTTTTAGCCTGTCCCCTTGACCATCATCTTCCAGGATGAACCATTTCAGAGATCCTAGTCTCATGTCATTGCTGACTTCATAATTGTTTTATTAACTTGCATTAGCCTACCTGGTAAATCATAATCTATATTATTTTTTATATTCTACATGTAACTTAGATTTCCAATTTTCAAATACCAAATAAAGTTCAGCAGTAACCTTCTTAATAAAGGCAGCAATTACATTTTCATTATTCCCTCACTGCTTATTAAACTGAGTCTAGAGTGCTTTATGGATCTAGAGCAATAAACATTATCTTACTTTGAGAGGTATTATAAAGCGTTGAGAAAAACATAATTAATTATTGTTACTGAAAATGTTCAAGGTTTTAATGTGAGAATGTCAGAGAAACTTAATTATAGATTTTTTTCACAGAATAACTTGGTATGTCAGAGCTCTGATAATGACTTTTAAAGCCTTGCAACAGTGAGTGTTACCATGGAATCTTCTGTAGTCAATAGTAGGTAGACGTTACCACCACCTTGTTGGTAGAGTCTCAACCCTGCTCCATCTAAATCTGTGTAAAGACAACGATTACTTCTCTTTTCAGGAATAGCTTTAATAAAAAATTAGCACAGAATAAGGGACCCTAACTTTCAGGGTTAGCTTTCTCTGAGAATTGTTCACTCTAAAGTTTTGCCTGGGGATCCATTTGTGAGAGATGTAGCTTCTCAGAAAGGTAGTTGTACCTCATCAAGTCTAGGTATGGTGACCATCTTAAACAGCAGTGCCCAAATTCCAGTGTGTGACATCAGAAAAGCTTTTATAATGTTCTTAAGACCTTTTAATGCTTTAGTCAACACCTATAATAGCAAAATAAGCAGAGGCAAGGCTTGGCTTTGAGGCAACTGGCATGGCCTGGGCACCTTCATGCTATTAAACTCCCTTATCCTCCAAAAAACAGCATGGGCACATCCAGACAACATGTCAGGAATGAACCTTGTCTGGCCCTGACTCCAGACCCATGCTGAAAATTGCTTAGGAGAGTCCTGAAGAACCCCACTACAGTCATGCTGAAGACCACTTAGCTGTGCAGGGGTTGTGGTCCAGCCTGTGGCCCCTCCTCTCTTATCAGTTTACTGTAAGTGAAATGCCCTTATTATAATAAACTCTTATCAGTTCTTACTGTCCAAATATATTCAAAAAAAACCCACATTGAACTGATATTTAGGTTGGCACAACTCAGTAGGACTGACAAAACCTGATGTGGCCAAAAAGACTGAATAACTGGCTCGAATTTGTGGGTGATCAGGATGTGATGAGGCAGGTTGGTTAGGGTTTAAAGGCACACTATCTCTTTCTAAACCTATTTTTTTTAAACCCTAGTCTAGTTGAAATAGTCTACAGGAGTTAGATTTTTGAAAGATCTTAAAATATTGAGTGCTGAGCTTTATTAAAAATCTGTGCAACGGGAAATACTGAATACTTGTGAAAATCTGTAAGACTGTTTCAGCAATATACAGATAAAAATACTGTAGGAATGTTCTAGTTGTCTGCAAAGTTGATATTATAAACTCACGATACTTGATGTTATATTTACTTCTGGTAAATCAGGACGTGTTAAAGTACTAAACCCATGATCATGTTTTGTCATTTCATGAAGGGAAAAAATGTATAAAAAAATCAATATCACATTTTATCTTTGAAAAATCTTCTTTGTCTATCAGGAAATCACCACAGGCATTAGCATGCATTGCTCATAAAATTGTAGCAAAATTATAAAGTGGAATTTCCCACCAATAATTTTTTATTTCAGAATATAACTGAGGGAGGAATACTATGGGCAGCCAGTGAAGTTGAAGGTATTCAGACATGGGGCATTTCAGAAGCAATGACCATCCAGGAGTGAAGAGGTCCAACATATGCAGTAGCCCCATTTCCCTCATTCATGGCAACCAGTAAAATTGTTACCTGTGAGTGAGTTGTAAAGGAATGATGGTGGTTCACTGAGTTGTATCTCATACCGCAATCATGTAGCACAAAACTTAATGTGAGTTACGGATGAGAAGTGGAGATAGTTTATATATAACAATTAAAGCAATAATGAGTGAACTCATTACACCCCAATTTATTCAGTTAATTAATTTCAATATGTGATAGATCTGAAAATTCAAATCCTGTTATCAAGATTGTTCAGAGCCAAAGATGACTGGAAAGGATGCTAAATTCCTGAAAGGATTCAGTTCATTTATTAGAGTTTTGTTAGTATTAGAAAAATGAGTACATTTTTAGAAAATTGATTATATTTTTAATGAATGTGCTGTATATTTGGAGAACATTTACTTTATTTTTCTTGGTCGGAAAAACAGTTGAATTCCTGTTATGTAAGCAAAAGGGATTTCAATGTTAATTATGGACCTGGGTCTGGTAACAGACAAAAATGGAGGAACACCTAATTCTGTCGTCATCTCACATGATTTGTCCCTCCACTGGGCTTGATTTTTTTTTTCCTTACAGGATTGACTAGCCTTAGAAATACAGAATTCACTGGTAAGCGTTACTGAAATCAGGGATTTTCTTTCCTCCATAGAACTGTCCAAGTTACAGCAGCAGAGATGACAAACCACTTTTATACAAATAGTAAAAAACGTTAGTTTCATTTGGCCAGACTGATGGGCACCTTTAGTCCATCTGTTTCAGGTTCCAAATTAAGCAATGCAGCACCTTTAAAGGAGGTGCCTTGGGCCCAGAAGGCTGGTTCAGGACCCCAGAAGGAGGCACCTTGCTCTTTCCGTTATCTGAAAGGAAGCCTGATCATCTCTCTCAAGTGATGTAAAGATTCTTGATGTGAGACTTTACAAATCACTGCCAGAGTCTGTAGTTGTTCCAGGTAAATGAATCTCTTTATTGATTTAATGCAGGATAACTCCCAACTGTGCACTAGGTTCATACAGTCAATGAAAGCCACTGAGCAGCGACTGGTGCGTAGCGGAGGATCTCATCACTCAGAGAGGATCTTTCTGCTCCACTACCCCATCTTCCTCCTGGTTTTCTTCCCTTCAGAAGTCAGTGTTGGACGGTTTAAGCGTAGTATATCTCAGCTGGCTTTAGCAGGGTTGATTTCAGAAGCGAATAAAGCCAGGCGAACAAGGCAGGCTCAAACCTACCTTACAGCTGATCTTTGGCTACACTTGTACTCGGCAGAACTCTCCAACGGCAATCACTAGGCAAACAAGTTTCTTTGTAAAAGGATCTAACTTACGGCTTCGTACTGGATGCTCTTATCTCGTGCTTCTTGAGGGGTTAAGTCCACTTCTGCTTCCTGGCACATTAGGGGCCATTAGTTCGTCCTACCGGAGTTGGACCGTTGACAGCCAGAAGTGAAAGGGAAACTGAACAAAATGGGAATTCTTGAAGGTGTTTTAAAAATGACACTTGGGTTTCTAACAGGCCAGATTTGGAAAACCACATCAATGCCTCAAGATGAGGTGAAATAATGTTTAGATGCAGTGTAGACACCAGGTGAGGCTGAAACAAAAGATATCAACGGTTCAGCGCCCTTGCACCCTAGGGGAATTGTGTGCCTTGGGTTTTCTGAAGACCCCAAAATGTCTTCAGGCATTTAAACTCCTCTTAAATCTCATCCTAAATTGCTTACACACTTTGGAAGATACAAAATACGAGTCTGTTGTGGAACTTCTATTCAGGTTGGAGTCTGTCTTTGTGCACAGGGTTTTGTACTCGCCCATCTTGTGACGCTGTTCACTAGCTTCGGATAAGAGACATATTTGGACCCTAAAATCCTGGAAAAATTTACTTGACTTTAGAAAAGAGCGAAAAAATAGTTTTGTTAAGTGTGAAATATTTTATGATGTATTTCCAGTTACTAAGAAATAGGGTTATTAGCCTTAAAATACAGTATCTATTCAAGATGAACATGCAGTAAATTTTTGTAATTTGGTTAACAAGTTCATGTTTCACCTTCAAATTTCCGTGTTAAAATCCTCCTCCCCATCCTGTTGGGATACAACAAAAGAAGCAACATCACCTCTTTATTTCTGAAGGAGGACAGCACATCGCGTAAGGTATATTTAAGGCTGAAGTGCATTTCTGAAACTTCGAGTCAGACGTGCCTGTCGTTTTAGAGAAATAGTTGAAGCCTGTGTTTGCGGTGCAGGTTTATAACACTATTATCATCTCCCTTTATTTTTACCATCAGATTACGAGCGTCTTCAAGGAGTAAAATCACAATTGCCTTTTTCTGGAGGAGAAAAAACCAACTGGCCTAACCTTAGCGCGCCACGATGCTGCCTTTGCTGTGCCAACAGGGGATATTAACAGCAAGAGGTTGGTGTTAGTCTGAAGCAGATTGCAAGGGGAGGCCTGGACCCGTCAAGCTTAGCTGAGCATTAGGCCTGGTCATTTATCACTGTCAGATGGGAAAGGGGGGGAAGAAGCACTGGACCGTTCCTGCTCATCTGCTGACTGACAGCTGACTGGAGCCTAATGCAACCTCCGGGCAGCTAATCTGCCATCAAGGGGGAATGTGTAGGAGAGAGATACTCTATCACAGGCTGCATGCTGCTTCTCGCTCAAAGCTGCTGACATCTTCACAAGAGGGGGAAAAAAAAAAAAAAGAAATGTCAGTTGTGCTTTAAGGCACTGCGGTGTGTTGCAATGCGTCGCTAAAGCGGCGCCGCACCTCATTTCCATGGTTTCGCGTAGCTCCGTTTTTAAAAACAGATTAACGGCGTGGTGGAGAGATGCAGTCAGGCACAGAAATGATGATATGATGGCAATGTTCGGGTGAGAGAAAGCGCCGTTCGTCTCACCTCTTAATTTAATTCGCAGGACTGCAGATACGCTGCAAAACAGTGTCGCTATTTAAAAACAGCAAAATCCACCCTGCCGAATGTAAACCGCTGAATAAGCCTACGTATTATAGGAACCTGAAAAATATCTTGTGACGGAAAAGTAAAATTGAAGCAATGAGAATCTAATAAGTAAGGATTAATACTATTTCCTGCAGTGTTTTGTGCAACAAACACTTCCAGTAGGTGCTAATTTGGAGCAATGCTTGAAAAATAGGCTTCTTACCAATATGAAAGTACTCCATTTTCAGAAATTCTTGCCCTGCCACCTAATGAAGAATTCTGCATCTTTAATTTTTGCCAAAGTTAAACTCAAGGTTTTGTTGTTTTTAATTTGCTATTATTTTTGCTATTCATTACAAATCATATGCATTAACTTAACCGGGGAACATTTTAATTGAGCACTGCTGGAGATTTTCCAATAAATTAACATTACATACTTTTAACAGATGTCTGAATTAGACATTGTTATTAGACATTGTAATTAATAGAAGTATTACTCAAATTAAAATCTCAGGGCCTTAGAAAAATTAAATTGTAGGTGACTGAGTGATGTCACCTCATTAATAGAGAGTTACTGTTGAATTCCCTCTACTGGGTTTTATTAGCCCAATAAACAGACTTCTTTAAGTAGCTGGAGATGCAATTGGCCAAGTCCTTTGGTATAAAGGACTGGGAATTAAGATGTGTTTTACTGCTAACACTGTGACCTTTGAGAAGATATTTGACCTGTCAGTGAGTCATTGGTAAAATATGGATAATAATACCTTTCTGGGCTGTTGTAAAGTTTCAGTTTACTGGTTAGACTTTTTACATGCAAAAATCACAACAGGCTGGTTGACCACTCCCTTGCGTGTTCAGAATTATTTTTTCTGTTTTCATAGAGAACAAATGCAAAGCTAATATAAAACTATACATTTGTGCAAGGCAGAATTCAACCCCTTAAAGGCGCAAAGCACTAATTAGCAGAAGGAGAAAAGTATGAGCGTGGCTTTTCCTTGATACTCCCTCTCTAATTTCTGCAAAGGGAAACCGACACTGTGGCTGCAATCAGTCCGAGCAAGTGTAGATGTCTTTATCTGATCTGGCCACTGTAGATGCCTTCATATCAACGAGGGGAAAAATAATCGCCTGTAGGATAAGATTCATCTATATGTGGATGCCTAAAATCAGATCGGTTGCACAGTCCTGTGTATTTCTACCCATTAGCTCAGGTGGTCTAGGTGAGAGGACTCCTTCCCCTGAGTCAGTTCTTCCATGAGGTATTTCAGAAAAAACAAAGAAGTTACACTTAGAATTACCTCATTAGCCCGAATGGCATGTTTTAGTGTAACATTAAAATACTGTAATATTAGTCAAAGGAGTGTATATATTGGGGAAGCAGTGTTTCTGCATATAAACCCCTCCTTAGGAAAAGAGTGTTTGAGTTGTGTCTCTATATATCTAAATCCTTGCAAAACTGCTACTTTACCATTTATCTACAAATTCACGGGCAGCCGTGAATTTCAAAGGGACCCTCCCACTTGCGACATGTCATGGGAGTGCCCAACAAAAATAATCTTGAGTTAGATTTTGAGAAGCTCTGAACAAAAGAAGTTAATTACAGCTAGCTGGTATTAAGACACCCTATATTAATTGGCATGGTCTCAGATTGAACCCTCAGAGTGTGGGCATCCTAAATCAAAAGTTACATTTAGAAGATTATTTATGTAAATATTAATGTGTAAAAGGAAATATCAAAAAAAAAAAAAAAAAAAAAAAAAACAAAGCACTTAAAAAAGCAATTTGGGGATTTTACCATTAGGTCTGTCCTGTTTTCTGTCATTTCATAGACTGGCCTAGAATTTGGCATTTGTGCTGCTGCTTTACGGATCAGGAGATGTAGAGGCAAGCAGTCCTAAGAAGCCTTCCAGCTGACATTGTATCCCTGCTTTGCAGTCGCTCTAAGAGAAGCACGTGAGCTTCCACAGTCCAGCCATTACGAGAGTTCAGCTTATTTTCTCCCGCGAATCTGCCGTCCTTCCCTCAGGCTGTCGTTCCTGCCCTTTTAGTCCATTTTTTTCTTCTTTTTCCTCAAGAAAGACGACGATGAAAGCTCTTCTTGCACAGTCAGAAAACAGTCCCGTTCCTGAAGCTACGTTATATCTCTCCATGCTTCACTGCGGAATTTCTACTTAGAGCTTTGTGCTGGTTTTCATTTTTCATGGTGTACACATGATGTCCCAGTTGAGTATCCAGCGCATGTTTTATTCATGTGCTTTTCACCCCTTCTTGGAGATCATTAATAAAGCTGCTAAATAAAGCCAGCCTTAACAACCATGCTTGCCGCACCCCACTGGACATCTCCTCCCAACTCCGTTATGCCGTGTTTATCATCGGCCTTTGTTGCAGATCTCTCCATTTCTCAGCCTGTCTGATAGTATTCTTATCCCAGCTGACTTAGATAAGGGTTTCAACTGTGATTTCCAAAAGCATCATCTCTAATTCTGAAATAAAGTCTGGTTGTATTTTATCAGCTTCATTTGCTTCCTGCACTAACAGCGAAGCGCTGCTGGCACTGCCTGAGATGGCAGGGGTTGTCCACCTTGCACGGATAACTCAACACCACATTATGCTCCTCGTTTAGGGCTTTTTCTATGCATTCAATGCGTTACGGATTGTCACAGGGAATATTTGCAAAAAGAGGTGGCGTGCTGCTATATTCTCAAAAAATGGGCTGCTGTCCTTCTGTAGAAGGGGATAATTATCAATCCCAGTTATTCAAAAACTATGCATTAGGCCTTATGGTCAATGCACTATTATTTTTGTTATTTTTACTTGGAAACTACCTTGCTGATAGACAGCTGAAATCTCTATAGGTCAGTATACAGGCTGCCTGACTATACATTACATACAAGCAGACTAATTATTTTCAAGTTTTCATGGAGACTCCAACAAAGGAGAGGAGCTCTCAGGAAGCATCTGAGATAACGAAGTAGCTCTGGTTTTGCTTATGAGGATCTGCTCCCTGATATAACGTGCAGTGCCGTAGAAATCATGAGAAAACTTGTTAGAAAATGTTAAGAGTGGTGGTTGGCATCTCTAGCTGATCAGAGGTGGAGTATGACATTCAGCTTGTGCATGAAACGTGGTAGGCACTGTTCATCAGGAGGGCTTTGAAATTAGACATGCAGCTTATGTTTGATGCACTAGAAGGAATTTGAAGAGGAGAAGGACATTATCAAATTGATGGAGAGTGTTTTTTGTGGCAGAATTCTTGATGAATTTTAATGCTCCATGGAAAAATGTGTTGCATTTGTCAAATCTAGAGGAAAGCATATTTTAGTAACTGAGATGTGAGCTAATGAGGACCTAAATGAAAGATTTACACGTGCAAGTAGATAGTTGAGCCATATTGTAGAGGCATTATCAGGATAAAATCTTCAACGCTTTGACATTGTATTGTATGAACATCTTCTTAGAAGAATAGTACATATCTGAACTTCTTATTTAACCTTTAATTTCTAAACATAGGTTTTCAGATTCTCCATTTCTTTCTCTCCAAACTGGCAGTTTCAAAACATAGGTTTTTAAAATGAGATTTTCATGTTATGTCATGATTCCAGGAATTAGTTTTTAGGGAAGTCAAATATTGTGATACTCACAATAATACCACAAGACTTGTCTATTCTATGTACATAAGATGTTTCTGTCTGTGTTACCTGTCTGAGCTGGGTGAGCGCTGTATTAGTGAAAGGTCTATGACAGCATTCTCGCAACAATATTGCATATGAATTAGACTACTTTTAGCAACCATTGTAGATAGGATCATTTTCTTCTGCTATTATTTTGGTCATGTTTTACTGTTAACATTTGTACTGATTTATAACCCAGAATCCCAATTAAGGTCAAGGCTATATTTTGCTGAATATGTATATATACAGAGGTATGTGTAATCCTTCCACTGAACAGATGAAGAAATTGCAGTGATAATACTGCAGATGATATAGGTGGAGTTCATCTGAATCAGTCATTCTGGTTTCCTTATAATTAGTGCTGAGAAATTGATACTACTGGATGTGATTCTTTTCATCCTGAAGAAGACACCCAAAATATGTCAGATGAATCACCACAGAAGTGTCTGCTCCTTCCCAGAGTACAGAAGGATTCTAGGTTGAATACTCAGATGTGGACATCCACTGTAGATGCTTAAAGCTATGTACAATGAATCCCAGTCTGAGTATACTTAGTTTTATCTTAATGAATCTACCTAAAAACTCAAATGCATGACTTTTACTTACACAAAGAAGCAGAAAATACATCAAGCAGCACATGAGTATAATCAAAATCGGTGCATTTTTTTTTAACCTAGGTCTCGTGTACTCTGTGTGCGTATGGAGCATTTGTGTGTGAAAGTCACATAAAGGTCAGTGTTTCGGTTTCCTGAAAAGCTTATCTAATAGGGTCTGTTACCTGTATTGTTTCTAGAGGACCTTCTTCTGCCCACACCCCAAACATTGCCTATCCTAATCCTTTTACTCCACATCTCAGCCTCCTCTGTCCCAGCTCTGATGTACTCACTGCCCCATGCCCAGGATTTACATCTGCTTTCCCTCCAGTCTCGTGCAGAGCCCTCCAGCTGGCTCTTTCCATTGCCCTACGCGTGTCCCTGAAGCCTCCCCAATATCTGCCCCATTGCACATGTGGTCTCCGATGACCTTGCAGCCTATCTACCCTTTAACACTCCACAGACTGCTTCCCTTGTGGTCTCTAGCTGCATGACATACTGCTTCCTATTAGCACAGTCACACAACTACAGGCGCAGCTGTTCTGCCACTAATCTGCAAACCCCAGTAGACTGGAAACTTCAAATTTGCTGTTTTTCCACCTCTACATCTCCACTGCCCTATCATACGAAATGAATTAATTTTCATTTTTAAAAACTTATTTCTCTGTCATTCCTGCTTGTACATTTCCCAGTAAGAGATGCACAGCAAAATCAGCGTGTGATAATTCAGCCTTTGTTCATTAAACAGAACCTATGTTTTTTGAGGAGTCCATGTGTTTTGGGTTCTGAACTGATACACTGTGCTAAGATGCATCACATTTGGTAGCATCAATCAGTTTGTACGTAGTAATCTGTTTGATAGAATGGATGCCACAGAACACAGTGTGTCACATTGTGAGACATCATCTCAAGAATACATTTCAAAACTGTTTTCAGCTACCATTCTTCCTCCCGTGACCTATTTTAACACACAGAAGGTTACTTATTTTTAAACAAAGTTTGCAATGTGATATTTTTCATCAAACGATATCAGGTTAATATTAATAGGAGTTGGGAACCACAGTGTGAGCAAAATAACACAATACCACAAATAGTTGTAGGAAGTGAATTGCCGTTATGTAGCTGACCTCTATTTTTAATTGGTAATGAGTTGACAGCTGATCTCTACTGACTGAGGGAGGATGACAGAACTACAGAAATGAAAGGTGAAAGAAACCCAGTAGATCATGTACGCCATCTCTCTGCCAATGCTGAGAACCAAAATGAGTTGTCAGATTTGAAAATATAAATGGCTGGAGTTGGGCAGCAATGTCCCCATGCTGAAAATATCCTTTGGGAGGTAAAGTGATTTGAAACATAACACTTGGGGTGTCATCTGATATGACATTAGATTTTTTTGTTATACAGGAACTTGCAGAACTGACAGTTCTGCTCATTGAACTAGACCTGAAAATAGAGAAGAGCTTCTATTTCATCACCAGCCATGAAGAATTCATGGGCAAAATCCTGCCATAAATTACACATCTAATACCACTATTAGCTCCGTAGAAGCCTGAAGTATCCGGGAGCGGCCCTGTCCCCCATGTGGTTCTCTCTAGTCCTCTAAGAGCATGGCCCTAGCGAAGCTGCGCTTCCATGGATTTTTCCAGTGAGTAGCTTTTGAAATCCTCCAGACGACGAAGAGAGGATGCACCTTCAAGGACAAGTGTGAATGGGTGTTTTTAGACAGTTTAGTCTGAAAATGGGGGAATTCAGTTGGTAATTCCTATTCCTTCAGCAGGACCACCTACAAGCTTTCTCTTTCACGGCCCGGCTTCCCCTCTGTTCTTTCATTGTGAAACCATCTCAAAAGCATGTTCTGATTTCCAGAAGATCTTGGGAGAGGGGAAGGTTATAAATAAGATGAAATATTTCCCCTCCATCTGAAGACATAAGATCTGGTTCAATATTAATGATTACAAAAATCCTATCCTTGTACAATCTATTAAATCCTCGCATATGACATAGTTTGATATATACTACATAATATAATAATTTGATATATACTACATGGATGACTTCTCTTTGCATACTCCTTAGACACTAGATTAGAGAACTAAAAATTTTGTAAGGAAATATTTTCAGGATAGTGAAATAGGCAGATGGTGAAAAGTTTTGCTTTTATGCTTTTGTGTGAGAGAAATACCAAGCTAACTATTAGAACAACTGACAGAGCAATCCAAAAACCTATTTTGATCAAACTTTGTCAACCATACCTACTGAGGGTGATAGGACAAAAAAAATAGAATTCTTCAAACCAGAATTTAGTCAGATTGGCCTCAGATGGGATGAATCAATTGTTAAAAGCAGAGATTTAGCAATTAAAAAAGGTTTTAAAAGATTTTGCAATTGCTGTTAAAAGATTTAGCAGAGGTAAGGTACGGTGAAGAAAAATAAACCATCTTAATATTTACTGAAAGCAAAACTAGTCAAAATCAACAAAGCCCTGATTAGAAACTCAAATTTGCTATCTAATCCCTGAAAGAACTATGCCCTGAATGAAAAACCAGACTTCAGGGTCCATATTTAAATATATTAATGACTGACCTGTCTTTCAGAAGTGCTAGCCAATTTTGGCTTCAGTGAAGTCGGTAGAAATTCTAGAGGCCCAGAACTTTTTGGAATCAGGTAATTTATTTAGGTACCCGATTTTAGGCACAAATACAAGAAAAATCCGATCCTTATTTTCTACACCAGATGAATAAAGTGCAGTGAAGTTCTTAGCAGACAGCATGTAAACAAACTGAAATGGAATTCTGTTTTAAAGATACTGAGTAAGCCTTCTACGTGTAGGTGGGAATAATATATTTGTTGCTGGCTTTTAATTCAACAAGCTACGTAGCCTAAAGAAAGCATACGCTTTAGTAGAGTTAGTTTACTTTTAGTAAGTTCTGCCTATAGACTCCAGTATAGCTACTGTAAAGGATACATTGAGTAGCAGAAAAAGCAAATAGTTACCTAGTTTATTCTCTGCTGAAATAAATATGGTTAAATTAAAAGAAAACATTTGATTGGGAAATGGTGAAAATTGAGGCTCATTGAATTGAGTTATCATGTGTCACCTGTGTTGAAATTTTACCCAAGGGCATGAAGTCCTCATTTTTACTACTTAGTCTTTGACTTACAGCTTCTCTTTGGTGACATGTACAGATCTTTTACTCATTAGATGACAAATAGTAACATTACACTGACAAACTTCCATCATTTTTTCTAAATGTTACAATATTTCACTGGAAATAAAAATTAGATAGTTTCTTGTTTATAAGACTGAAAAGAAACCCACTGGCCTTCAATTATGTACTGTATATTGATGGTGCACGGCAGTACAAAGTGTTATATGGAAAAGCAGTGGGGGATGATCAGGCCTGATAGCCCCTGTTTCTCGCAGTTGGTTACCAGTCATGACACAGGAGCTTTTGCTGAACGTCTTACTTCTCACAAAGCAGTTCGCTCGGCTTTTGCTACAAGCTGGAGGTGTTGTTACATCCGTTTTCAGACTGCTGACAATTCTGTCTTCTCCTAAAGCAGTGAAGTTTTCTCGGCCATCAGCGGAGCGATGAGTCTAACATCTTCTCTGTGCAGTATTCATTTTACCATGGTCTTTCTGAAATGTGCAAGCTCAGACACCAAAGTTAAACTTGGACAGCCAATGAATTTTTAAATGACTGAGCATACCAGCTATAGGTTAACATGAAAGCTCTTCATCTCGCTTCATATTATGAGCGGAGTTTTCAAATGGCATCTGTCATTCCACATCTCATTACTTGTTCAAGAGAGGTGGAGCTGTGGGTATGGATGACATACTCCTATCATGTCCAAAATTTGCAAGGAGGTATTTGAATAACTTGCTTATTCAAAGATGAACAATTTTCTTCAGCCATACTTATCTAGATGTAATCAGCCTTATTCACACAGGCCTAGCTCTAAGTTAATTTGCCTGTGTATCTCCTCTAAACTTGAATATGGCGGCTACCATAAATATCATGTGTTCCCGCCACATACACTAACCCTTTGTAAAGTGAGTGGTGGTTTTATGTTTCTCTGGTGCCCAGCTTGCAACTCTTGTACCTCGTATGCCACTTCACAAATAACAACCACTTAGTTTTTTTCTATAATTATTTTACTAAGTTCTTGTATCCCCTAGCCTGCTCACTCTGTCATCTGTCAAAGATCTGCAGCCACTCCATGCATGCGGGTGAACAGCAGAGTGAGCGTTTGGTGTCACCAGTGGAGAAGAAACCACCAACAGCGGTGGTGGTGGGAAGGTAGTGTAGGAGAAAGCATCTAGGGCAAAGCAGGTGGAGAAGTGATTCAAGGAGCAGCTGATTTGCTTGAAGGCATTCCTTCTTAAGCCCTGCACTACCTGTCCTTCTTCCTCCCTCTGCTCTCACATGTGCATTGCTCTAGGCAGAGCTCCTGCTTGCGCTGGATTGCTGGTGTAATTGTGCTAGGAGTCCTGGACCAGAAGATTCTGGTAGGAGATAGAGGCAGCTCATGGTAATTGGTTAATCAGCTATTTTCAATTCACTTCCTGGCTGTGCTTACCGTGGAAAATTAACAGTCCTTGTGTATAAATGTGACCCCTACTCTGGGATTAATTTGATTATGCGAGAATCTCAATTTTCATTTAAAAATAATAACTTTTTGGCCGCTCTGATGAAGCAAGTTTGGAAATGTAGTCTAAATGTTCCCTAATGGTTTAAAACCAAAAGGCAAATATGAAGAATGAATGAAATTACTAAATTACTTAAAAAAAAAAAGGTGTTTTTAAATCTGTCTTATGATTGCTTGTGAGTGAATATTTTAAGAAAATTTCTGATTTTCACCCAGTGCTGGATCAGCGCTCTCTGAAAAGTCATATCTTTTTAAGGCTGCTTCATTTGGATCTGCAGATACAGAGCTCATCTTAATTAATGACTTCTGGTCTCTTAACCTAGGGTTCCACTCAGTTACATGTTGATCTCTTCATTTCTATGTAAAGCCTTGTGCAGACTTTCTGCGCTGCTGATTGCAATCTTTGTGCAGCTTCCATCTGATCAGTGTTACTGGAGAGGATTTGGCCTGCAATAACTGGCTGCGCTGCATTAGACCAGTGCTTTGCATATTTAAGAAAGCAGCACAAACTTCAGTTTCTAGTAATTACAGGTTCTATTCTGTTAATAGGCCTGATAAGTGCAGTAAATCTTGTGGCAACGGCTTTATTAGGAATTTAACTTAATGGAAGTGAGTTTTTATTTAACGGAGCTTTAATTTTCCTCCGGGCTTATACATAATAGCAGAACGGTAAGTCAGTTTAGGACTTAAGTCAGGCTGATTTGAAAGGAAATATTCATATAAAACTTTCTCATTTGAACATCTTCTGTGGTTAAATTAAGTATTACTGATGTGATACCATTGACATACATAGTACTGTGAAGATAAATGAAGTGCATGCTAATAAATTAAAATGTGCTAGAGAACAGGTCCAGGCACTGGAACTTGATTGTCTGTACTGTTAAATTGCTAAGATAGGACCTGACATGATTTTGGCCAGGCTAATTAACACTCTCTCAAATAGTTTCTAGAAATGACTTGTTTATTTTAATAGTTGTACAGATATAGCCTAAGCCATGAATTTAATCAGCGCAGACAGAACTTGACTGAATTCAGTGAATCTTTAATAAGGGACAATTGTGAGACTGTGTTGGAAAATACTGTGCGATAGGTTGCAAAGGCTGGAAGATACTATAGTATTGAAGTCTTGCTTAGCAACTTCTGATTATTTTTTCCATATATTATCCTATTTCATGGAGACAGAGAAAGGGATCTAAGAATTATATCTATAAAACTCAGGAGACTGTAAGGAAAGCAGGCCAGACACTGCATCTCACTAAAAAAGATTTTGCCTGAAGCTAAAGTTGAATGTCAAAACCTGCAGGCTGTTTTGCTTTCTGTGCGCACTCTTTCTGTTTAGAAGGGACTAAAGTATGTTGCAGACCGTATCTCTCAGGCTTAGTTTGAAAAACGATAAGGAGAATTCCTGCAGTAGAGGATGAACAAGCTCTTGGCAGTTCTGCGAGGAAGTCCCTCATAGTTTGGTTGGGAAGTTACATTCATGGAAATGCTGACAGCTTGAAAACCTGTTGACAAAACAGAAAGAAAATGTTGTTCCTTACCAACTGGCTTTCAATAACCCTGAGGATCAAGAGGATCAGGAAGATGACGGAAAGATATCCATGCCCAGCCAGTCCTGGTTTTCCAAGTGCCTAAATGCTATTGTAACTCATGGAAGGATCTGTGCAGTAAGCATTGGCAGTGTTAGGGTGAAACACGTGCTTTCACTACTAAGAAGCAGAAGGTAACTTCCCACAGTCAGTTCAGTGTTCACTGATAGTCATTCCATTTCCCTGTAACTATAGTTTTTATCATATAAATTGTAAGCCATTGACTTGGAATGATGATTAGCTTTCAAAAACAATGTGTTGTTTCTGTTGTCAAGTTGTAGACACGAGAATTTCTAGAACATGAGAAGAAAGTTAATGATAGCATAAAGGAAATGTCCTATGTGAAAAACAGTTCACATCAGAGGCATGGCTGGAGCTGGAAGGTACTTGGGTCTCTAGCACTAAGTCGCAGGGAACAGGTTACACTGTGCATTTGCATGGAACTGCTATCAGACTTGCACTTCATGATCCGTGGAGCTAGTGGAAAACAAGCCTGTGTCCTTCCCTCTCCCCTCTTGATTTAGCTTTAGTTAATGGAATAGCAGTTGTATTTCGTCCATAACTTGGTTTTCAATGATGGTAATAATTTAATAGTCTTAAAACAATACAAGGTATGAGTACCATAAAGTGAAAACAGAAACAACTATGTCCACTCTGTTTGGAACAGTTGTGGCATTAGAGTATATTATATGAATATTTGTTTTAGCTAATAGATTGCTAGAGGAGCAAATACTCAGTTCCTGTGTGACCATATCAAAAGGCTTGTGGCAAAAGGCTTGTGGACATGAATGTGTCCCAGCAGCAACGGAAAATTACTCTTTCCCTACTTTGTCTGGTTGCAAGAGGAAGGGATGCTCGACCTGTGACAGTGATTGTTACTCTACAGTTCTTCATATACACGTGTCATGTTAGTATCAGCTGACTTGTGCTGACCGTGGACTGAAATGTAACTTCTGTTTAAGTCCTGGGACCTGCTGAGAATGGTACTCTTGAGAGAGAGGCCCAGAGAGTATGAAGTCCCAGGTACTGGGGAATTGCCCTCCAGGTTTCAGTAAGAAAGAACAGTTGTGTTTTTATGCAAAATATATGTTCTATTATATTCTGCATTCTGACTTTACTGTTCTTTTTTCTTTTAGATAAACATCATGTCAATGGAAACAGAACGATAGAACCTTTCCCAGAGGGAACACGGATGGTTTTGTTTGGTAAGATATCTGTTTTAGAAGAATAGCTCCAAAATGTATAGTGTTACTGCATGCCACATTTCTTAATGTCACCTTAGGTCCTTAGAGTTTCACAATCTGGGCTGCAATTGCCATTTTCTAATCACTACAATCGGCTGGAACCACTCATGATTCTGGGATACATCCATGTCCAAAGTATTTTGCCGAGTTATACAAACCAAATATTTAATCCCTTATTTCATTTGTGCACATTCCCAAATATCAGCTTTTTATGTATAATTCCGGTAAGATAGTTTGTTAGTTTAAACAGAATTGTATAAAGATGATCCATGACTCTCCAGATCTTAAGTTGTGCAAGGAACTCAAACTGTTGGGTGGAAAGCTTTATTTATTGTACGTGGAGAGCTGTTACCACCTCCATGCCCCCCAACCAAATCTGCTGTTGTGCACTTTGTAGCTAATCCCATAGGCTTCCTGACAGCCGAGCTGGAAAGCTGGATGGTTAAATGTGAAACGTTGTTTTTTATTGTATTTGTAATATTTTCTGTGAAAATGTCATTCTTTGAACCCTTCTGTAAAACTTCAAAATAGTATTTCTCTGGAGAGATAAAGAGTTACTTCTAGAAGAAGTAGACTTCCTAAGATATTTTGGAATCATCAGCCTTTTACTGACATATGGACTTTACCCAAATCTGGAAATAGTTAGATTTAGAGCTCTCATTACAGAATGTGCTACTCTTAGTCCTTAAGGGCAAGCCTATGGAATTGAATAGGAAAGAAAAAAGCAGATTCTTATGACAATTACTCTTAAAACTTATTGTTACAGAGAACAAAAAATTTCCTAGACCCATTTTGAACCATAATATTGAATTATTTAGAAAGGATATAATTCCCAATAAACTTCTATCGGATGGTACAAAAATGTCTTAGGAAATTTATTATATCCAATTAAACCTTTATCTGTGATCTAGGAATAAATATAAAATCGGTACTTGATACATCTGCTGTGTCACCTAGACTGGGGGAGTTGTAACTCATAATAAGCACAAGTCAGGCATATAAAGGAGCCTTCACTTTTTGAGCTGGGACCATTCTAATAAAATACATATAAATATTGGCACCTGCAAGGCTATATGTGTTACAGCAAAGAATGAAGAGTACATATAAAAATGGAGGATGCACCCTGGAAAGCAGTGATTCTGAGGAGCAATGCCCCCATAATATGTCACAAAAACAATAAATACAGCCTTCAGGTATATAATCAGGGATAGAGCGTGTAGATGTTAGTGGACAATTTTACACACCTGTTACGCAGTGTTTCTGACACAGGTACTAAAATATTGCATACATTTCACAACCCACTGAGTAATTAGAGTTAATTAACAACAGCAGCAAAAAAGCCATCCACTGAAACTATGAAGGGAACCAAGACTATCTACTTATCATGTCTCCAGATATGGTTTGGGAGAGTTAGTTGGGTACCTGACCATAGGTTTCAGGTGTCCTAGGCTCCCCAGACTGAACCTGCTGTTGAACCAGAGGGATGGAGATCTCCTACAGTTTTACAGTGTGGATGTCTCAGAAATCCACTTGCGGAGAAATACGCTTGTGTCAGGCACCTTAGTCACCCTAGATGCTTCCTGAGGTTGTGTGTCAGTAGAAGACACGTTATTGATCTCTATGAAGGGAAAAGTAGTAGAAATTATCTTCCCTACATGATACAGTAGATCATATTAGATAATCTAATCATCCCTACTGACATTAAAGGTTATGAATCTATATTTTACAGGAGAAAGTAGCTTATGTCAATATAGCGTTTTCTCAGTCATTGCGCTCAGCAACAATGATCTGGTCTAGTTTAGAAAGAAAAGATGTAACATAAATATTTCAAAAACCTGAACAGTGTCTGAAAGTTGTTATATAAGAACATTTTACTTATCTGTCTGGAATAAACTGTTTATCTTAATCTGTTTTCAAATAGACCTGTATTCACATCTGAAATATTTAGCAATTCTGTGTAGAATGCAAAGGGCTAAGTTAGCCGTGGGCACTAATTTATTACTCAAAAAGTGTTTTTTTTCCACTTAATTATTGTAACAAATCATAGTAAAAATTAACTTTCCTGTGGTGCTAACATTTCTGTAGATACCATGGTTTAAGAAGCGAAACAGTTTGTGGTAGTGTAACTACTATAGTTAGAAAAAATGGTCAAATCATTTGGGCATTTAAGCTCTTTTTCAGTTCTGATATGGGAGCTTCTCCCATAAGGGCTTGTCCACATTTCACACTTGTGGATATGGGGATGAAAGGAGTTTTTTAATCCTGGAGGATATTTCATAAGGTCCCCTTATTAGATACATGGAATGTCACCAGTCAATTACCACAATGACTTCTTCAGGTTCTCTTTAGAGTACCTCTAATTGAGTATCATCTTCCTGCCAGTATTCCCTTGTCTGTGGATTCTGGGAACATCTAAAAAATTCTTGGAGTGGTGGAATGGGAGACTGTGTTGGATAGTTTCTGTGGAGCTGATGGAAGATACAATTTTATGTTTTTTCTTGAGTTCTAAGGTTAAGATGGATATAAGGCTTCTTTGAATTTCTTAATGCAGGCAGGGTCAAGCAGTTCTGACGTAGTCTGATAGTCTTCACTGTTCAGTTTTTTAAAAAACTCCTAATTTATTTCCTGTTTGAAGGTTAGATCAATTTTGTATCCAGTGGGTGTTGATGCGGGTTTTTCTCTTGGTTTTATCTCTATTGATTATAAGTAATTTGTAAAATTTCATAGGAAGTAGCATCCTACACACAGAATTTCACGGAGAGCAAAATCTTGTTAAGCAGCCTACTTTGAATCATTCCTTAAGAACTGTTATGTTCCTATCAAGCCCGATAACTTTCATCGTTTTTAAATTGCCCTAGATTTTTCCATAAGAGTGTGATTGCAAATGTTGGGATAGGTGGTGAAAACTCATGCTGTTGCCATCTGTGCTGTGAATAAATGGAAAACCTACATGTTCTTAGGTTTACTATTAGACCTGAAATATAATAGTATACAAACATGACTCTGATGATAATTGTTGTCATTTGTTGGCGTTGGCATCACATTCTGATATGTGGTATAGAAAAATGGTGCTACAGTTCGTTTTTGCTACCTCCAAGGGCGTAAGCATTTGCTGGACCCATGTGAACGGGAATGAATGGAAGCACTCAAAGAAGAAAAAGATTATCTGTTAGTAATTCTTCTCCTCATATTGTCACTCATCCTGTCGGTGTGTACTGCTGCTAACTGCAAGTTCTTTGTATTTTAGACTCCATAAACTAGGGAGAAGAAACTGAACTGGTCATTTATAAAAGTAGCATCTCTGATACCACCTTAGCGAGAAAGTGCTTCTTAAACCTCTTCTCCGGCAACATCCTTTAATCCTGTAATTGTGATAGCACAGGGACAAGTCTCAAAGAGCAGTAGTTGCTAAGGAGTAATCCCTCTCCCTTAATGATATCTACAAAAGCTAAAACATGGTAAATAACCTTGTGATTTTGTAGATATAACCTACTTGCAGTGCATATTCCTAGTGGCTGGATACTATTAAATTCACCATTAAGAATAACAGCGTAAAATGTAATGCTGGGATGTAAACAGTCATCCTTTTACCTGCTTGCAAAGTACAGTTAGATTGCATTATTTAGCTCTAGGTTCTGCAAAACCTCCTTAGAGATGCTCTTACCAATGCTACGTTATTTACTTTATGATATAACTTCTTGTTTTGATCAAGCTACAGGGTGAATTACATGGTAATTGTTCCTGCAGCTTTATCATTTATAAGAGAAACTCACAGCTTTCAACAGGCTAATTAAATGATGCAGAGATTGTCTATTTGTCTGTTTAGCGTTCAGCTGCCTGAAATATACTTGTTGTTCGTTAGAATGTAGAAATGCTTCCTTGTTCCTACCACCATGGAAGGGTAGATTTTGAGGGTTTTAATGGAGAATATTTTAATACTAAGAATCCAATTACCTGTTAATCTAGTTTTCATCTACGCTTAGATAGACACTGCCCATGGTCTCACTGGAGATACTTAAACAGGTGAAACACTAGGTGTCATATGTTTGTGTTACAGCTAGAAAAGTAGAACTAATTTAATAAATGCCTGTCCAGAAAGTTTTCTTGTAGCTTTTATGGTCATAGACCTTTTCAATTTAAAATATTTTGCCTATATTGACCGATTTTGACCAAAAAATAAACCAAAAGAGAAAAATTGAAATTACATTAAAAGGCTGATAATGTGTTGAAAAGAGGTATTTTAGGGTCTGAAATCAACTTTAGGATATAAATGCAAAAAAGGTTAAGTAAATGCTTCAAATCTGCAGAACACTTACAAATTAAAATGAATGAATAGTTCCATCGATGACATTGGAATTATATGTTTTGTGTGTGTATGTAAATGCATTATACTCAGAAATACTTTTGGTCAAAGTTTCTGGTTTTTAAGTGTATATTTTTCTTAAGTAGCTGCCGCTATTGCAAGACTCCAGTTTTTCACAGAGTACCAATATATTCCCTGTACTTTATATCCTAGGCTGTTCCTCTAAGAGAAGCATTGTGTGTACAGTGCATTCATAGAAGGGCTCTTATTTACTTCAGTAAAATCTGGCAATAGTTCATATTTCTAATTATTACACTTTTAAAATATAGGACTGTATTATGTTATATTTGCTTGACATATACTGGCTAGTAATGGGATAATTGATTTCTTCATGTAAACAAAATATAGCCAGAAGTAGAATGTTAGGTAACTGATAAGAGCTAATTAGAGACATTTCTGAATTGGCAGATGGATCCAAGCTTCTTCGCCTTATGCTCTGCACTTATTAGACAACAACATGTTCCAGTAATTCTGTAGAGCAGTATTATTGTTGTATTTTGCCTGGGTTATTATGTCCTATTGAGATAGCTGATGCATTCCCACAATTTCTGCTGCTTCTGTAAGTCGTTTAAAAGCTAAAGCAGGATCACACCGAGATTGTCCAGTTAGCCCCAGCATAACCAGGGAAGTCCTGGTTTCTCAGTCTTTGCATGCAACCTGTTCAGCTGCCTCTGCTGTGCCCGTTCCTGTGCAGTGCAGTGTCCCAGGACCTGTACGAGAATGAGGTTCAGACCACTGTAAAGCTAAGTTTCTAAGAAGAGGTCTGCTCTTGGATGGTTCAACCCTTGCTAAGAAAGGCTCAGTCAGTGTAACTTGTCAACTAAAGGAAAATCATTTCCAATTAGGTTTCTTAGTGATGCATTCCTTCTCTTTAGACGTTTGTACAGAATGTTTTGGCTACCTCCTTTAGCTGAAAGTCGCAAGACTCCTAATTAAAACTCTGAAGATGTATTTGGCAACTGTTCCACAGCATTCTCCAGTCTAAGTCATTACATGGTCCCATAATCACGAGATTTTTAAAAAGACTATCAGAATTTTCTGAGTAGCAGGTCTTGAGACTTAATGGATCTACTCGAAACCAGTGATTAGCTATTTGTCATACTCATGTGCAAGAACAGTTTTTTCCAGTTTCTAACCACAGCGAAGAGAGCAGACAAAGTTCAAGTTTTCACGTGAAGTTTACCATGTGCAGAATTTTGCAGAGAGGATTTTCCCTAAGCTTGTATCCAGAAGCATTTCAGATCTCTTTTAGTCAGGTGATCCATTTACCAACACTTTCCTTAACTCTCATCTATGAACATAAAGATAGGAAGAAAGTTCTTTTTATTGTCACGGAAGAGTGGACTTCAGAACATTATTTAAAGTATTTGTATACTACGTTGACAGAATTAAATAATCTTCAGAACAAATGTGAAGGCCAATTCACATTTGATTTACCAAAACAAGTCAATTAATTCATATATTAGAGCCCAAGCTCTTTCTTTTTAGAAATACCTTGGTTCACAAGTCAGTGATCTTATTGTCCATGTGTTTACCTTTTACAAAGGTCTCTAGATCTGATTGATCTTTGGGAAATCTTGATGAACAAAAGGAATAAGCTTATTGTACTTTTTTACAATGCAGTTTTCAATTACTATATTTTTGTCATGACCTCTGTTCATTTCACTGGGAGAAGGAAATTACAGGAAACAAAGTCTGGCCACCAAGAGAAAATACCTTTTTTGTAGATTTTTTTTTAAAAAAAATCAAACAATTTTTCTGTGTTCTTTACTCAAAGAAAAGGAAGGAAACTTTAAACCATATTACATGTCAAAAGGTATTTTATCTCTGTCTGAAAGAATATAAGACTTCACGATGTTGAAACAGGTGTGTGTGCTGTGACCCAGATTGTAGGAGAAACTTCTACAGCAACATTACCAGATGTTACAAGGATCACGTTGTAGAAGTCCTGAGAGCCAGAGGGAACATCTTCAAGAAGGGATTTGTGTGTCTCATGCTAATTCTCTTTCAGCATCTTGGAAAAGTGAAGGAAGTGTACTGCTTGGGTGGATCTGTAAAGCACTGGAGTGTTGAAGTTGCCCTGTGTTCACGAGGTGGTGTAAACATGGAGACTTAACTTTCTGCAGTTCTGGAATGAGGGAAAAAAAAAAGTTGAAGACATTGCATGAGAAAGAGATTGCCTAAGGGAATGCTGGTGTGTCCCCAAAGTAAATTATGCTCCTATTCTTACCTTTGCAGTGTGTTTATTGAAGAAATATATTCTTATTTCACATTTTCCCTTTTTTTTATCCCCCCCCCCTTTTTTTTTTAATACTGATTTATGGCCAGTGTCTTTATTGTGCCTCTTTCTGAGATTTGAAACACAGTCTGCTTCCCCTCCTCCACTATCTAGTCCTGCTTCCTACTTGTTTCCACCGGCGCTTGAACCGCCTAATCCTTATAATCTTGCCCAAAGTCTGATGCCTCTGATCTACTGGTCAAACCTTCAAGTGATATGACAGCTGGGAAGCAATTGCCAGGGAGTATTCTTTGTTTATTGTATAGATAGTTAGTGTTAGTTTTAATAGTTTACAAGCTTAGTTTACCATGGTTTATCCTCAAAACAATCCCATAAGCCCTATTGACAGGCTCTCCAAACCATCAGACTTACCATATAGCTCAGGCTGTGTTCTTCTAGTGGGAATTTTACTGATGGAATAGGTAGGCAAGCTGGACTCTCCTTGATCTTCTAGAAGCAAGTTTTAAGCCAAAAAGACACATTCTAAAGCTGTATATTGTCTCCTAAATCTTTGTTTATAGATTTAAATGAAAGTATCTTAAAGATTGGAAATGGTCAGATCCCACTATACTTTTGAAGAAGTCTTCCAGATGAGACTGCTTATTCTTTTTACATAAAAATGAAGATTTAGGAGTCTAACAAGGGAAGCCCAGCTTTGAAAATTTTCCTGTAAGCCTGTTACAAAATAAGTTAATAAACACAGGAATGAATTTAACTCCAGGACAGGTTAGAAGTCTCCTTTTAAAATTAAAAATCTTAATATTCAATTTCTCTTGTGCTACAGCATGTCAGAGGCATTATGTGTTAATGCTGGTCTTCTGATTTGATAGCATTGTATGATGAGTTTGTAGTAGTGTAAGTAAGTAGCAAATTGCAGAGCACCGGCTGAGACAGACCCAGATAAATACAAAATGCTACAGTCTGCTTAGTCTGTACCAAGGACATTTCCTGACATGTATAAGTACTAATAAGGGGCAATAAAATATCCCTAATGCAAAGTGAAAGCTGTCCTTGATCAGCAGAACCCTTCATAACATTCTTTTATTTCAAAAGATCCACACATCTTTTTCTTTTTCCTTCTGAAAACAAAAGTAATGTGGCCTTCGAATACAATATCTGTCCTTCTCCATCAGGGACTTGTTTATGTTATGGTTTATGTTTAGGTTTCTTGAAAGAGAAAGATGTAACGAAGAGTTTGGCTTTGTGTGATTTTCCACTTACAATGTTTATTGCACATTAGCACAGATCTTGAGTTTTTTAAATTGAAACCAGATTGCAGCTTTTCAGTCAATATTACCCACCTTAAAACAACCATCTAATTATGTTTTGGGGACTCTTCCACTGAAAGGAGTAGAAGATGCATAACTGATTTGCATGGTTTTGGGGATGGGACAAAGTGATACCCAGTGGCAGAAATTGTCTCCATCTTCTATGCAAAAAGCTAGCACAGAGCACCTAGTGATGCAAAAGCCTTGCGGAGAAGGAAATTTCTTGCCAATGATAAATAGGGATATATCAGTGACTGGGATGAACATATGCTTGGCATCGATCCGAGCTGGTTTAAGTTTGCAATAGAAGTAAATTATCCTGTTAATGACTAGAAGCTGCCCTCATCAGATTTATGCTGCTTTGTGGGAGATAAATGTGTGTGTCTGTTTATAGGCTTGGTTATACACACAAACACATTTACCATCAGAATTTGTCCTTAGATTCCTGTTCCTAACGCGCACGGCATGAAGACTTAATAAAAAGCATAGAAGACGGTGATGTTGTATTCTGTTCAGCCATGAAAAATGTGATGCTAATTGTCAGTAGTTACAACAGTGGAGGAAAAAATATAAAGAGCTTTTTGAAAGAATAAAATTCTGTTGGTTTTGACAAATTCAGACATTCTTTGACGTTCACAAAGTATTATCAGTGCACCTTGCAGGTCTTAATGGCTATATCTTCACAACACTGTTGTCACAGATTGACAATTCTGGAATTGGGTATGTGAGACACAGAAATTAGGATCCTACATTAAATATATATATATTACTTAATATTGGGTTATTTAATTGAAGATAATTTAGGATGTGATTTTCAGGATTTTTTTTCATAAAATGAAGCTGATGATCTCAAAAACTGTGTCTTTAGATGTTTTGCTTAAAATCTGAGATTAAAAAATCTTCAGTTACTCTTACTTGCTCAGAAATGCTCCTGAAGCTCGGGGTGGGGGTGGGGGGGGTCAACCCGAATCTTTATATCGATTTCATTGCTCCTTTCAAGCCATCAGGCTGAAATTAATAAATTTTAGGCCTGTAAGGTGGTTTTCAAAAATTTCTTCCTAGTCAATAGAGACACTTTTGGAGGCCAGTTCATAACAGCTCACTTAAAAAGGAATGAAACACCCTGAATAGGTGCCTAGTTCTCCTCACTGATGAAGAAAAATTAGCTTAGATTAGGGCAAATTGATTCATTTGCATAAATATAGGTGTTCAACGCCTTTTAAAGTGTCTTAGAGCATTTGGGATGTCCATATGGAGTTGGCAGTGATGATACAAGCCTTATGAGAGACCCACGCTCTTCTGAACTAGCAAGTGAAAGGCAGGTGGGACTGGGACATCCCAAATGATACTAGATACAACTATATGTATCCCTTATGTTTAAGGATTTAATGTACAGGGTAAGACATCTACATTTATGTGTAACATGTAAGTACCTACATATGAGCTAGGTGTCTAATCTCCTATTACAGCTAAGGGAAAGCTTGATAGCAGAGAAAGATTCAGCTGCCCAGACTTTGATTTAAAGCGACATTTGTTATATCTTGATTGTCTTTGATCTCCAAGGACACAAGTGTGTCTTTTTTCACATTTATCACTTCTATGCCAGTCCTATGCAAGCTCCTTCAGACATCTCAGATGACAGGAGATACCTTTATTTAGGCATCTGAACTGAGCCCTGGATCCCCACTGACTATAATGGGAGCTTAGACACCTTTTGTCACCTGAAAACACCTGTTTATAGAGACCCAAATGTCATTATTTAAGCCTGCATGCTAAGCACACCCTAGAGGCCTATATTTAAAGTGAGGTTAGGTGAGAAGAATCGCCTCTAAATGCTTGCGTATTCCTCACAGAACCATTTATGTCCTGGTATATGCCAGATATTTTATTTAGCCTTGTATTTAGGGTAATATCCACATTATTAAGACTACTTCCAGGCTGTATTCACCAGTATGAGCTCTCTGCTTATTCTAGACCACAAACAAAAGTCCTTTGTCTTTTGGAGAGAGTGAAAACTCCACCCTTTAGGAGGTTTAGGCAGAATTTTGTTCAAGATTTTTGTTCAAAGATATCACCTTGCTTTTCTCGCCATGCAGGTCGGACTTCAGAGGAGTACTAAAAAATACACCTCAATATCTAAAAGAAAGAAATAATATGATCAGTTTTTCACAGAAGATAAGCACTAATCAGAAAAAAAATGTGATTTGAGTTGAACTGTAAGTAATTTTGAAACAGCCGTAGTTATTTGTTTGTGAGCCAGGGAAAACAGCATGCAATATGTCAGGCTTTGAGATAAAATTTATTGGTGTATCATTGGCTTAAATCCAACATTATGCTCATAAATAATATAATCTTAGTGTGACACATTTTTGCTTGAACCTTGACTGAAAATTATTGAGAATCATGTTATGAATTATGTAGTAGCAGTCACGCATTCAAGTAAAAAGGATGTAACTTGAATGAAATGCTGTAACGTATATGTAATTAGGTACAAAATATAAAGGTGCATTAGTTGTCGAAAGGGTGAGATGTCTTTCTTTGAATCCAGAGGTATAGGATGGAGCCTCACTGCAAACTCGGGCTAATGGTCATCGAACTTTTATTGACTCGTTATTCTGAGATGGAAAGTGTGATGTGGTTGGATGTTGTTGTCAACCGTATCACTTTTTTTATATATTAGCACCATCTTTTGTGTCTTACTTGTACTAGCTCAATGCAGCTCAAGGCTCCAGACAAACCTTTGACAGTACCTATATATAGTCCAACTGCACAGCAAGATGAGAGGAACTCAGTGGCAGAATTAGTGGTTTAGGCATCAGGATGGTTATACGCAGACTCATCAACTGTGAAGCTGTTCATCCTTTGAGGCAGATAAAGACAGGATCAATTCCTTTGCTTCGTGATAACCAGTGAAACCAAGATCATTTTATTGGGCTGCTGCATTAAAGATCTGGGTGTGTTTTACGGATGAAGAATGAGTGTTTGTAGGTTTTGGTAGCTAACGCAAGCCCCCTCTTCAAACCATTGTGGAGCGTGCTGCTTGGCAATGGTTAGCAACGCTTATCTCTACACTACTACAGAAATTCGTGCCTGGGTTCTTTTTTGTTCATCCTTGATATGTGTATGCTAGTTTGTTCCAAGGTTGTCTTTTGGAGAGAACCAACCTGTTGCTGCTAAGATTAATGCTGTGCGTGGTTCTGGGAGTAGCTCGTTCTGGGCACCGCTCCTTTTGAGTCACACTGTGAAGCACAGCTAGATTTCACTGCCTTAGTCCACTGCTGTCCCCCCAGCACTCTCCTAATGGGTCCTGTATCATCAAATGTCTTTCAGTGTTCTCACATCATGCCCCAACAACGCATGCAGTCCATACCCTTTGCCTTATACTCTACTAACACCACACTTAACGGGCTGACACAGATTTGGAACGAAACCTGAAATTAAAAGTGTATATGCACACATTCACACATCAGAAATTATGTCAGTACCATAGTTGAAATGTGTTTTCCACACTAAATGGAGGAACACGTTATTGATCATGCTTTCTATTTCAGAGCTTCAAGTTCCCTTTAAAATTCCTAGACCTCTTACTGTGGAATATCCTGAAAATAAGGAACAGCAGTGATACATGGATAAGTGAGGCCAGGCTATGAATGTGCTACAGACATACACAGCCAACCGGAGCTGACAACAGAGTGAGAATTTAGCATTAAACCTGCATGCTAGATTTTCTTAATTTAATAATTAATAACTTAATATTCTTCAGGAATTCATGAATTTTCCAGAGCTTTACTTGTTCTAGTAGTGTGCAAAGGAGACTGCATATAACTGGAAACTTTTCATATGAATTTGCTGACGAATATCTTCTTTATCCTCCTTTCTTTCCTTTTTCCTTTCTTTTTTTTTTCTTTTTTTGCTTTCATCAACAGACTTTTGAGTAGGGCACTAATTCCTTGGTGTATGTGACAAGGCTGGAAATTGTATCTTTATAAGGTGTGTTTACAATAGACTTTTTTGAAGTCTTGAATTAATGTTAATGTATTTTAAAAGTAATCTCGATCATCTCCACCTGTTTGTTCCAGACTATGTTATTTATGCTTTACCATGCTGTAGATCAAACCCAACAGTAAAGCAAAAGGGTTTGTATCTTGAGGCAGTGTTATTGCTTTAACAGTCTTACTGACTCTATGCAAATAATCTCTCAAAAATTCAAGGTAATTTGTTGATACGAGATGTTTTGGAGCCTGTGCTGGATCTTGCACAACTGCGCCATCGTTTGTAACCTGAGGCTATATGAGTCTTCTGAACCTCACCCAGTTGCGTTCTGTCTGGCTGCAATCTGCAGTGAGTCTAAGGCACTATGCTGATGGCTCCATCAGTTGTATTTGGCCCCAAACTCTCTTCTTGTGTATAGTTTTAGGAGGGTAATATAAATATTTTAACTAAAACCTAAAATGGGAGCTCTTCTCCCTGTCAATGCCAATTGCTGGAATATGAAATAGGGAAGGAGAAGAGAACGTAACAGAAATCAGTACTATGCCAGTGTATAAATTCATTGTTTCCCCACACGGTGAATATTGTATGCATTTCTCATGTGTATATATCTCACAGGAGATGATATAGCAGAACTCAAAGAGGTTCAGAACTGGGCAAAAAGGATGATCACAATTATGGAGAAACATCTGTACAAGGAACAACTGGGTATGCTAGGAGTATTCAGTGTGAAAAAGATGACTTACGGAGATATGAGAGATCTACAAAATGATGATAAGTATGGGGAATTGAAAAGGGAACTGATTATGCAGAAAATCTTCCGGTATGAGGAGTAGGGGTTGTCAAATGAAGCAAGTAGGAGCCAATTTCAAAATAAAATGGAAGGGCTGGAATCAAATAAAAGACTCTGGATTTCCTTGCCAAAGGATTTTCTGCATGCAAAAGGTTTCTCAGTTTGAAATGGAGCCAGGAGGAATAGTTGGAAGAGAGATCCACCGAGAGTTATTCATTAAACAAACCGTATCAGGCTCAGCCCAGAAACTGGGACAGTAGTCAGGACAAGTACTGTGAGTGTTTGCTCTTTCCTTACTCTTCCCGAAGTGCCTGTGGTTGTCTACTGTTGGACATAGGGTACTGGGTGAGATGGATCCTTCCTGTGTAATACACTGTATTCAGTATATCATATATATCACATATGTATGCTATCCCTACTATATCGCATCATCTTTAACTGCTTTTCTTTCTTATTAATTAATTAATTAAAGCTGTTGGGAGCCACATAGCTGGAACCTATGTGCTGTTTTGAACATATGGGTGCCGTTGTTGAGGACAATGTTGAAAACCATGCAAATACAAGCCTCAGATGTCATTATTCCCTGTTGAGAAAGATTTGTAATGAGAAATAATAAGTGAAAGATGCATGTGAGGCTTTTTTGGCTGGACAGTAAATCAAGGCAAGATTTCCCAGACTTGATGCACCTTCTGGTAATGGCACATAACCTTCTTGAAGGTGTGTATCAAAGCAACAACAGCAACAACAAAAATACCGTCTTTCATTTTTTCCCCCAGGGAGGCAAAATGGGTGATTGCACAGTGAAGGCTGCCGAAATAGGCGGTGGCTCTTGCAGGATGCACATCTAGCTTGGCTGGGATGTCGGAGCTTCCTGCGCCTCCGCGCATGGAAGCCAGGTGGGCTGCAGCCACAGCCCGGAGGGAAGCGTTGTTGCCTCCTCCATGGGGCAACACAGTCCTGTCTCTGTGGCTGTGGTACCTAGGTTATCCAAGCCTAATTGGATAACTGGAGTTGTTCAAAAATACGTTCGTAGATATCACTGCCCACAGTTTATTTAAGCTAGTTTACCATCCATTTTAGTAGCCATCCTGTTCCATCTCGGGCTTGTCTACGAGGTATCACAGCTATTGCATTGCTCCAAAATATGTAACAACAGAGACGTAGTGCTGGCAGTTCGGACAGTCTTGACCTCTGCTAGACCTTGTCCCCAAAACATAGGCTCCTTCTGTCTGCTCTGAAACCTGTGAAAATGGTGTGAGGTTCTACGGTGCCTTGTTTCCCTTTGGGGGGGGGGGGAGAAACCCATTCCAAGCCAAAGCATTAGAAAAAAACACAAAGATGATTGGAGGTATAATTATTTATGTCTGAGGCAATTCAAAAGAGCAGGTACGTCAGTTTACAGGGATGCCGGATAATGGTCTTGAAAATAATGAACAGGATAAAAAAGGTGAAGATTAGTCTCTGTCGGACCACATGAACCAAGGCATCCTGTCTTCTGCGGAGCCGTTCTGTTTCCCTGGCAGAGCAGGGTGCAGAGCACAATTCCTAGGTCAGCCTGTATAATGGGCAGCAGGACTAATGATTGCAGTTCAGATACCTCCGATGTCTAATCATATGCTTTACTCGCTACAGCTGGACTTGCCGGACAGCAGAACACAGGTACGGTAGTGATTTGCAGCAATTTGATTTGGATTTGAGCGTAGAGGGAATGCTGCTTTTGTTTATTTTAATAATTGTCGATTTGAAACCTGCAAAGAAAAAATAAGATTCTGCTGCATGCAAAAGTCACTGTTTATTCAAAGAGGTGCGATGCAATGGCTGCATCCAATTTCTTGTTGGGGGGGGGGGGATTGCCACCACAGGTGGCTGCCATGCAGCTATCCTGCTGCTTCTTTAACATATATCTGTATCACGTTATGAGGCTCTCCCAAAAGCCACCATCGAGATTACACGGGCTATGTATTTAAGCAGGAGCATGCAACTATAGCCCTTAGTGCTGCCAGCAGCTCTATTAGTAGCACCAAGGTGCATGTGTCTGTGTGCCTCATTGTGCCCTGTAACTAAATATTCTGCTAAGCACATCCAGAGGGTATAGGGCATTTAAAAGATGTCTAAGAAAGCCATGTGAAGGTCATGGACCTCACTGTGCATAATGGTTCTTCCCGTGCCGAGCCACCACTGCAGCACAGACACTCTGCAGAAACCTTTATTATAGTTACTTTGTTTTCAACGGTGACATACCATGTTTTGGGGGAATGAGCAGGCGTCAAACACTGCATAAATGGTAAATGAGTAATGACGTATCTATTTGGCCCCTATCCATTCCTCTGGATATGGATTAGTTTTTCTGTAACAATTTTTTCTGGTATTTTTTTTGAGTAATTGTCTTTTTAGGGGTGGATAGGAGAGAGTTCTCCTTTGCAAGTGAGAACATACCAAAATTTTATTGGCTACTAACAGATGAGAAAATAACTCTTGAAAATTCTGTATTTCCATTAAGGACAACTTTGGTCCAAACTAGATTAATTTTAATGACCTTCTAGGCACACTCAGAAGACATTTATTAGTTAGGGCTTTTATTGGAAATGGGTTAAGAGAATGTTTCTGTAGAGCGGGGGAACGCAGGAGGACTAAGGGGCTGTTTGTTGCATCGGCTTGTTATTTGAATGTAATTATTTTTTGCTCCTGAGCAATTATAGATTGTAAGTTTAAATAATTGTCAGGGTGCCTACAGCTTTCTATTGTTGTTTAAAATGTAAGGTTATAAATAAAATAAGTAATATGAGATTTCTTTTTCTACATGTGTCTATGGCAGTTAATTTAACTTAGCGATAGTTATCAAAAAAAGGGGAAAAAAAGACAAGATTTCTATTCTTTGCAGCAAACTAACTTTGTAAACAATTTATTATTTTCTGCATCATAGCCCTAAATGTGATTCCTATTTTGCCCATAACAAAACGTCTGTGGTGCTTTGCTTTTATAATAGTAGAATGGATTTTGTTTTGCTTCTGTTTATTTCAAGCTCCCTAAAGGTTGCCAATAGATTACAGAGATTTTCACAAAGCAAGGGTAAGGCAGCGCTGTTATTGCAGAGATGAATTTATATGAAAGATGCAGTTTTGAGAGAATCAAATGGATTACACAGCCTTGATGACATCTCTTCTTTTATGTGTACATCATGTTCTGCTTGAGTAGCGGAGCAGTAAAGTGTGTCAAATGACCGAGGATGATCTAAAATGAATCTCTGGTGCGAAGTGTTGGAACGCTTAGAGCAAAGGAAGATCACAAAATGATTTGAAAGCTTCAAATCAATAACTGAAAATAAAAATGTGATGCCTTGCAATGAAGCAAATAATCAGTTTGATGATAGGACCATGTAGCTCTTTTTCAACCCCTTTCACATGTTGTTGTACCAGAGGTTCTTTTTATCCCTAACAGACGTTTGAAAGGTGATATATTAAGGAACTTGTCCCCTCTTGGAAGGATAAGGTTGTGAAATAGAAAAGTGGTTGGATTGAATTTATCTGTGTACAAGCTGGCATAATTTATTCTTTATTAACTGTATCTTTGGAAATTCTGTTGTGTTAATTCAGATTTAAGAATAGGTTTCATTTTTGGACACAAAGAGCTGGGCAAAGAGCTCATGCTGCTTTTATTCATACACATCACATTTTTATTGATCCAATTATTTATTTTGTAAGAAAAATTAAAACAAGTAAAAAGTTAAAGGAGGCAGAATTTTGGCCATAAACCCTAGTATTCTTTTTTCCTGTCACAAATTCCTTTCTGTGTCCTTGGGATACTTCAGTCATCATCTGTGTGGTCAAGAAACATCAGGTGCCTACAGTACTTCTTAGGACTGCTCTTTAATCATGAAATGAAATGACATGAAAAGTGTACATTTTTAATCCATATATTTTGGATTTAAGGCTTAACTTTGTGTGTGTGTGCTCTTACTTCGTGAATGGCACTTCTTTTCTGCAAGTCATACCCATTTTTAGTGCAATATTTTTTTATATGTGATTTGGTTGTTAAACTTCCACCTTTGTTGGCAATGATGCTGCATTATTCCCAGGGAAGTGAACATCCACTCAGCATATTCCAAAATCCCCAACCACTAAAGAAAACAGGTGTTTATTGGTTTCCAATTCCTAAATTGTACACTTTGTACCAGTTTTCTTTCATAGTTATGGAATGTACCAATCCAAATGGCCCCATGAGTAGAGAACTAAACTTTCTGGGAGGCTGCTATTTCGTTCTGCACTTGTGCCCCGCACCCAGAACCCAAAATGATGGAACTCAGTTCCATGACAAAGGCTTTTATATGCCATTATTTCCATGCTGTCGGAAATAGGAATGCTACTACTGATAGAAAGAAGCCTTAGAGGGAAGATCTTTTCAGTCTTCATTCAGTTTTGAACTTCTGAAGCCTTCTTTTCATCCCATTTTTACCAGTTTTGGACCTGTCTAAATGTAATGCAATCAAGGACTGATAACTGGTTTGTATATTTGGCTCAACATTTCAAAGCAAAGTTCAGATGTATTTTCTGTATTTTTTGGAGATAGTTCTTTATTTTGTTTTAAATTTTTCATATTATTATATTGCAGCTATATTCTACTGGCAAAAGATGAGTACGATGAAAGTTGCAACATTTTATCCAGACAAAGTTTTACTGCAGAATATAAATCGGCCAAAATACAGGAAGGAAAGAGTTAGAAAACACATACTTTTATCAAGCACTGTTTCTATCACATAGCAGTTGCAGCTTTAGGAAGAAGTATTTTAAACAAAGACCTGTTAGTTGGAATTCTTGAACGTTTCTGAAAGTGATTCTTTGCTTTGGGATCACTCATACCTCAGTTGTGGAGTACTTCAAGTAAAAATTCATAAATTATAGTTCATGTGAGGCTTAATTATTGTGTGCAAAATGCTTTGATGTTTTTGGATGAAAGGAGCTAAATGCATGTGAATTAGTATTTAAGTATTTGCTTTTTATAGGAGGCAGGAAACATGGTTCCCCAAATCTAAACAGCTGCTGTCAGGCTTCCTCCAATGGCATATTCTCCTGTTGGTGTCCTTCTGGGAGCTGGGATGTAAAGCCTGTGAGCTGTATGTTTATGTTTGGGCCTAATAAATCTTGCACATCTTCCCTCTCCTTTTAACCTTTCTCTTGTCATTAAGAAAGTGTCGAGCATGATTAATGCAGAACAAATTGATGCAGAACAGTCATTAAGAATATTATCTGTACCCCAAGATTGCAGAAGAAAGTAGAGCTGTAGCAGTGGTTGACCGGCTTCAATCCTATGTGAGCTACTGCTCTTTCTATCTATGTGAGCTACTGCTTCTGGGAGCAACTCACAGTGTTAGCTCTGATGGTTTAGAGCCAAGGTGAGCCAGCCGTTGCCTCCCGAACCACCGGCGTGCAGCTCCCGCGCAGAGGCTGCGTCGCACAGCTGGCATCCCAGCTCTGCCAGGAAAAGGTGTCACGGGTACAGGGACATTCTGGCGCTCATCTCCAAGGTCTGGAAATTTGGCCACTGCTCGTTCTACATATTCTTTTCCAGTGTGTGGATGATAGTCTTTCAGAGCAGCGTTTTTTGAAAGAAGTTTTACAAGAGAGGATTTTGGTCGTGGGATTTTCTTCGTGTGGACTTGCTGGATTACAGTTTTGTTGGTCATCAGGATAAAGTTGCTTTATTTGTTAAAGTTCCTCTCTGTTGGGTGGGGAAAGAATACTGAGGCGGAGGATAAGGCCATCTTTGAGAGTACTTTAATACACCAAGGTGTGTATGTCCCTGCTCTCTGCTGGTTAAGATCAGAATTGCATCTAAATAGGAGTATCTCAGATCTCTTCTGCTATAACAGTGAAGGTCAGAGTAGCTATGGTTTGTGCCTTATTAACCTGTCTGATATTGGCTTCAAATTTATTAAAATACCATTGGCTGTATGTTATTTATAACTCGTAACATGCTTTTATGATGGATTGTAAATGGATTTTAAGAATCATTTTCTTTTTGTCTGTCTGTTGGTCTATCCATATTGCTTTTCCCAGTGTGGGTGCTATTGTCTTATAGGGTCTTCCAAAAGTCATCCTTATGGCATATTATACATATTTTTCATATTGAAAACAAAGCAGTTTTTTTACTTGACTGTAAAATATTCCTTTTCTATTATGATAGTCTTCTTTTCCTTCTACAACAATTCTAATCTGTTGTGTAGATTTTATGCAAACTTATATACATATACACACATGTGCACACACACTTCGAATGTCAGCAGCTACCATACTGGCATAAATGAATTGCCTGGGCATTTGTTAATTTGAATGAACATGAGGCTTCTGCTTCTCCTATGGAAAAAGAAGCAAACCCAACAGTTTCTCTGGGAATTCATGCAGTGTGAACAGAACACATCTTGGCAAAATGGTGAGCCAAGAAATTCCTCTTTAGTTGCTCTGTTAGGCAAACTGCATTTTAAATTTCTTGCCGAGGGCTTTGTTTGACTTGCCCCAGGCAAGCTGTTCAACATATTTATCAACCCTGTTGTAGCATTAGAGCCAACGCTTATCTAGGAAGATCATCCGCTTAATGCCATCTGTCATCAGGAGTTTTATTTCTTTCCGCTGAGCTTGTTCTCCATTTCAATTTTTTTATATTCTTCCCAACCATTTCTTAGTTGATTGGTTTCCAGTGATCTCAAATATTCTATGATTGCTCAAATATTCTGTGGTTGCTGCACGTTAAACCCCTAAAGACATCAATAATACAATTTTGTTTCAAATCCTGATTGATAACATTAATCCTATATCCATCCAGATGGCTCAGCAAAGTGTCCTACATATTACAGTGTTATGTAAAAGATAGATAACATTACATTCGAATCTGGAATTCCTTCCAGATTCTCAACAGGAATTTGAAAAGACTCAGAACAGAGGCTCTTGGGTAATTCATGCTGTATTTTGATTTTGGTGTCAAGGCTTTGGTCATTTTAGATTTTCAGGCCCTTACTAAGCATTGTGTAAGTACACAGGCAGTGCGAATGTATTTGATGAAGATGTATTCATTCATTTTAATTTGGATTCTGAGATCCAGCACTACTTTGGATTTGTATCCAGAATCACAGTAAAGTCAAAGACATCGACGTATTTCCCTGCAGAGAACAAAATTTAACCTTCTGGAACTCTGGTGCTGTTGTGTTATATAAATTCGAGAAAGATTCTTGTAGCTAGGGACACAGCAGCTGCGTGTAGACCACAGAGTGGATGTTCTTCATGAGGTGCCAGGATGTCCTGATCTCCTGATCATCTGGACCGGGAGACCTACTGGATCACATCACAGCTTCCTTGTTGCTGCCATGCCCGTGTTCTCTTTGGGTGAGAAGGAGGGAAGGAGAACAGGATAATGCATACCAAGGTCTAGCCTGACATTTCAGGGGGAAGGCAGGGTACCGACTTTAACCTACAAGGTACAAAAAATGGTCCTTGCATTTTAGGTGCACACAGCATGAGTATCTCTTTGGCTCAGTACTAGGAAATATCTGTAGCTGGACTGACTTCAATCAATCAGCTGTACCAACTGCACTACACAATATTTTAGAAGAGAAGAGACCAATCACGTATAGTTAGCATTTGGTGGAAATGTATGCAATGAGCATTATTATATGCACATATATCTCGCTGAGGTTTGATTTATCCCTTCCAATTGGGGGAAAATATCATTTCAATTCAAAGCAGCTGAGCAATTCCTAGGCTTCTCCAGATTTTATAGAGGTAACTAAATAAATCGCATTCAAATTTTGTGCCAAATCCCATACTGGCCAAGAGAAGCGGGGATACTGGCAGCTGTGTCTTCTTCCTGGAGAGATGTTGGCTAGGGTAAAATTCACTGAGGTAGACCTGTGGGATGCACTGTTGGCTGTCCTTTTCTGCTTCAATGTATAGGAGCAGCCTGTGCCCCCAGCTACTTTTGGCTGGGTACTGTAGCATTTGAGCAGCTGGCAGAGTCATTGCTTCTAGGGCTTCAGAACATGAGCTGGCACAAAAGCTAGTTTCCTCTGTCTGGTGCGCTCCTGCGCTTTGGATAGATCCTCTCCGGTGACTTATGCTGATCTGGGGTTGGGGAAGGGGTTTCCAGGGCATATTGTTCTTTGTTCTCTCAGCATACCAGCACATTTTATTTTTCTAAGTGTATATTTAAAACTGAGAGTTTCCCCTATTCTGTGCAGTCAAACATTCTGAAATCCTGTTAACAGCAGGAAGAGCAGGAGGCATATCCTTTGCGGTTCATCGTCTGCAGTGAAGCCTCGCTATCTGCCTGGCATTGAAACAGCTTCTTAATCTGCTGCATGGAAAATGCCTTGAAGTGAAGGTGTAGGGATTGCAGGCTGTGGGCCAGCAAAGACTTGGCATGCCATGGAAATAGTGCATTCATTCGTCAGAATCTGAGAAAATGAGTCTTCTGATTCTGTGGATGTCCTGTTGAGCTTCTTGGAGGGCAGGGGAGAGATAACGCTTGTAAATAAGGCTGGCAGGAGCGATAGATCGTTGAGCTGTCAGGCAGGAGTCTGGTTGTGTATGCACCTGATGCTGCTCAGAGGAGAAAGATGTACGACAAAGTTAAAGAATGAGGCAAATCCATGTTAAAAAGAATACAGCGTGAATGAAAATACCATATACGTATACATATTTTAGGGAAAATACAAAAATTAGCCAGTATACAAAGAACAGATATAAAAACAATACGTCTTCTCTGTGTTTCTTAAGCATAATGCTGAGAGTCCCAGAGGCATCAGCTTCCTTTAGCATCTGTGGAGCTCTGAACTTCAGAGACTTTAATTAGTACATAATGGGTGCATCTTATTAGGTTTTAATTTGGATCAAGAATACACTTTTGATGTCAGACTCCCAGTTGTGCCAATTTACATCATAGAACCATGAATCTGAATTTACATCGTGGGATCTGAGTATTATTTTTCAAAGATGAGATAGGAACACACATTGGAGAAGAGGATCAGGATGAAGGCAAACAAAGGTTCCATTTGCAAGATCATGCAGTTTCGTGTATGAGTTAAATTATAAACTTTAAATTTTTTTAAAAAGTTTTTCACGCTGTTTGTTAGAACTGTTAGTTCTGGGTGATGGGCTATTGTATGCAACACCCTTGAAATGAAGTAAAGAATCTGACAGTATCACAAAGCTAGGAACATTCTTTTGAGGGTACTTTGTCATCAGCCATTCTGGTTATGATTCATCTGACCTACGTTTGTACACCTGCAGAGTAGACTTCTACAAGCAAGCTAGTCATGCTAGACTTCTTTAATAGTCACTAAAGAGAGATAGAAAACTTTATGATACAATTCAATATATTTTAGAGGATTTGATCCAACTTCAAAGAATTTTAGGGTTTTATAGTGCCTATATATGAGGCATGGACTCATGTTTCTTGCCTTAAAATATGTAACTAGTTACATTTGAGATGTGCAAGAGCATTCTGGCTGGCCTCAGGATGCCATTCAAGCTTGTCACGTGTCTCTCCTGAGTCCTGTGTCATTTATGTCAGCCTTGTGTAGATAGATGTCTTGGATATCCTAAGGCATCTCAAGTGGCACTGGATGTCTTTGTTTAGGCAAATAAATTAATCCCTAAATGTATGAGCTTCTGTTACAGTCAATAGATACCTAGTCAATACAGTTAACATAGTCTTTAAAGCTATTCATCTCACAAGAAAGTAAACACCTGGGGTTCAATTCTGTTCAGCTTAGCTTCATGAGCACTATAAAATTATTAAAGGTTATTTTTAACAATGAGATGTATCAGAGTAACATTTGCTTTCATTATTTTAGAAAAAAAGCTTCAGCTTATGCTAACTCCTTTTTGCAAATATGCAAATGGTCTGGGTTGCCTATGGAAACACATGTTCTGCTGAGTGCAAGGCTGTATACGAAAAGAGTTGTTCAGAAGATACAAACACACACATATATAAAGAGAATAGTTTGAGAAAATGACTGTAGATGCAAGAAAGGAAAAGAGATACTAGCATTTATTTCCAAATTGTATGATTAATATTATTTATAGGGATGAATGAACCTTTAAAGATTCCCATTTGAATCTGTTTGTTTTTGAAGTTCAAAAGCGTAAAATCTTTAAATGCCTTTTGAAATTCCAATTAAGAATCAGTCAAAACCCATCACAAAAAGAATAGTTTTTGTTTTACAAATTAGCAATTAAAAAGTGACAAATATCTTCAACGTTTAAATAGTCTTCAGCAAAACTCATTATGTTTAAATTGCACTTTTTTTGGTTTAAAAGTATGTTCCTCAGTATTTCCCTTTTTTGTTTCCTTCTCTTAGAAATGCTCTAAGAGAATGCTCCTAATGCTCTCTGTCTAGCTCTTGAGCGTCAGTGACTTAACCAGTACAGGGGATTATGTAAATTATTTCATGAGTAGTTCAAACTCACATTTTTTTTTTTCCTATTTTCAAATTATATTATGAATGGCTTCTTCCCCTTCTATATTTCTTTTTTTTCTACTGTATTTTTTTCCTCTGTGTTGTATCTAATTATTTGGAACATCTTCAATTTTCTTACTGGAGTAGTAATAATTAAGGAAAGGAAACTTTATGGACTACAAGAATGTCTGAAGCTTTTCCCTGAGTTTTTTTCCCATTTCAGTGATTGTTGTTCATGTTAAACATAGCTTAAGGCAGTCAGTACTCTGAAGAATAGGCATTTTATGAGCTAATATCATAACTCAGGAATATTATGTGGGGTTTTATTCTTCGTATTTCTCTCCTTGTGACAGTTTCTGCCTAGAACATGGCACCACTTTGGCAGAATAACAAACACCAACCGCTGGATGTATTAATATTGTGGAAAGCAATTTAGTATTGTATCGCTGTAAATTATGTCCCTTTACTAGCAGCTTTTTTATTATGACAAAGATTTCAATTTTTATCTGTTTTCATGGATGTGAAGGTTTATTGTTTGCGCAGGGTGCCCATAGACTTGAGAAATGATGAGTTTAGCTGGCCAAAGGGATGAAATGTCTCTCTCTCAGAGGAGGAGGGCATAAGGAATCCGGACATAAACTGGTTATAGAGAAGAAAAAGTGCAACGAGTCATGACAAGGATGGAAGTCATGGAAGTCATGGATGTAAGTCAAGGACGTAGGTCAAAGCAACTGGTCGCAGAAGGCTACCAAGGACAGAAACCTAAATAATGGTTGTTGATTGAGGAGAGTCGGTGAGCACTGCTGTGATCAGCCATTTCGGGAACTGGAGTTAGGGATTTATCAGTTGTTAAATTCTTGAAATAAGCAGAGGAAGAATGAGCACTTCGTGTTTGATCTTGATGCCTGTGCCTGAACTCAAACCTGAACTTGTGCGCAGTCCGTAACTTTGGGTTAGCAGTTTGCACTCGGGTGTGGACCGGCACAGGAATGTGTTCTGGAAAGTGTTTGGGTCTCACGTATTCCTTAGCATAGATGAAGCTGTGCACTCACCACCAAGCTGACATGTTTGTCCAACCAGTGTGAGTTTGATAAATTGGCTACTGTGTCCTTCCTGTGAAGTTATTAGTGTCACCAAGAACCATCAATGTAAAATCTAAGATACTTCTCAGGTGCCAAAGATAGAGAAAGACAGGAACTTCCTGTCTCCATGAACGTCCTGAGACATTTTTTTCTTCTCCACAAAACAAAACAAAACAAAACAAAACAAAAAAAATATTGCAGCCTCCAGTGAGATAAATATATGTCCAGCCCAGCTTTGAAAACTGGATCATCTGACAGGATCGTGTGACTGGATCGTATTGAGCGCAGCTGACAGAGGCAGCCGAGAGGCAGCAGTTTGCGCAGCACCGTCTCGGCTCTGCCTTGAACTTCTGGGGCCTGTGTTGGACGTTGTGGTCTGCTGACCCTTGTGGGACGAGGGGGCTAGAGAGTGACTCTGCTAACAGGTAAGGGGAGCTGGGCAAGGGCAACTGCAGGAAGCCTTAAGCTCTCCTGGAAGAAGCCCCAGCAACAGGTCAAGGGAGGTGATCCTGTCCCTCTCCTCAGCTGTGGGGAGGCCTCATCTCGAGCCCTGTGTCCAGTTCTGGGCTCCCCAGGACAAGAGAGACATGGAGCTACTGGAGAGAGTCCAGCGTAGGGCTACAAAGATGATCCGAGGGCTGGAGCACCTGCCCTGTGAGGAACGGCTGCGAGAGCTGGGCCTGTTCAGCCTGGGGAAGAGCAGACTGAGGGGGGATCTGGTCAATGTGTACAAGTACCTGAAGGGAGGGTGTCAAGGGGACGGGGACAAACTCTCTTCAGTCGCCCCGTGTGACAGGACAAGAGGCAACGGGCAGAAATTGAAGCACAGGAAGTTCTGCCTGGCCGTGAGGGGGAATTTCTTCCCTGTGAGGGTGACAGAGCACTGGAGCAGGTTGCCCCAAGAGGTTGTGGAGTCTCCTTGTCTGGAGATCTTCAAGGCCCGCCTGGAAGCAACCGTGTCTAACGTGCTGTAGGTGACCCTGCTGAGCAGGGAGGTTGGACTAGATGATCTCCGGAGGTCCCTTCCAACCTTAGTGATTCTGTGATTCTGTGACATGCTAGGCAAATTTTTATTTCAGACATTTCCATAAAAGTTGTGCAGGCTCAGGTTTTATGTACTAGGTCTGCTTTAACTCACCTAGGCTGGCGGGCTTTGTTCTGCTGGTCACTGAAAAAATGTGTGGGTTTGGAGGTCTTATTATAGGGAATGGGTCAATGGCAAATTACAAGATAAATAGAATCGTTTCTCCCTTAATGACTTTATATATTTTCCAAGACATAGGCCTTATCAGTATATACTAATTTTCTGTAGCTCTCAAACACAAAGCTGTCAATCAGAGAAACTTAACTAGAACTCAGCCCACTAATTTTGGGACAGTGTTAGGCCTTGTCTCAGTAGTGCTTTAGAAACTTGATCTTGGGTATGTGATCCAGTGACTACTTACCTACATTTTATGAAAGCATCTGCAGAAGGACAGCAGTCTGTCTAAGGCTGATCCCTCTCTTTTTCCACCTGGGGACCTTAATTGTTACCAAAGTGTGATCCAGCTGCTTTCCTCAGCTGCCTCTCCTGTCCCCTGAGAACAGAGGAGATGTTGGGCCATCTGCTTAAGATCCAGGCAGCTTCATCCTCCTCCTAAGATGGGCACATAATAGAATGTAGGGACCTTTTCCACAATATTTTAAGAGTCTGAGCACCACTCTGGGGTTTTGTGTGTCCTAAGTCCAGCGCTCTAAAGAGCCTGGGAAGGTTTTGTGTCTTGTGCCCTGACAAATCAGACCTTAGGATATTGTAATGGCGAACACTTTCTGTCTTTCAATGCGAAGCTTAGCAGCTCAGGAGGAGCGATTCTCAGCCCAGCCTAGTACCCATGTCATCCCGGTGGAAGGGGGATATCTTAGGATCTCAGGGTTTCAGATGACGCAATTGGATGGAAAATGCATTTTCAAATACATCACCATTGAGGGGAAGAAAAAAAAAAAAAACAAAAAAAGCCACCCTCAGAAATGGTCTAATACCCGAAATCTGCCCACTTTTAAGTGGGTTCTGCTGACCTCTTCTGCCATCCTCCTAAACCTGATCACAAGAAAGCTACTGCAAGGCACTTGCTTTTTCAGAACACGTTTTGGTAACTACTGTCAGGTTGCGTGGAAACTTTTATGGTAAGTTGGGAAAGACCTAATGAATTTAGGAACTTCCAAGTTTAGGCAGCCCTAAAAAATAAACAGAATGTGTTATTGTCTGGGCTGAGTACATGGTTAAATACATAAACTTAAGATAGATGAGAATTAAGCAGACCATATTCTGCTTCCTCCCCTTTTTCGAGTCGCATATGTAAAGATAAATTTTTTTTTTTGTTGATAACATGAATTATGATGATCGGAAGGAATGAAGGCTCTTCCAGAAAACTGGTTGGCCATAGAAAAACTATATATTCCTAACTTTTTATTGCTTTGCAATATTATGGAAAATGTCATATGTGGGAACCTGTGATGGATTTCATATACAGTAATGTTTCTGTATAATTAAACAATTGCCCCAGGCATGATTTTTAAAAAAGATTTGTTCTCTTTTATGTTGACTTTGGCAAAATCAGATGCACTTTTCAATAAGTCTAATTCTGTAATGCCTCCAAAATGTCTTCCTAGATAAAGCAGTAGGAACAAGTAGTCAGAAGTTAGCTACATCTTTAGCTCTGGCTATGGGGAATAAAGAACTGCAAACAGGAATGATGAAGCTCAATTTTATTTTTAAGAGAAATTTACCTTCATACCCCAATTTGTGTATGCTTTCATTTTCCTCTGAACTTTGCTACCATATGCAAGTCCTGTGTAAAAGAGTCAAGAATTTGCATATCCTTGATATTAATGCAATCTTAATGAATATTGTATACATGTTTGAAATTATTAAAATTATTGGATACGAGAATTTTGGCAGGCACAGTGTTTATACAAGGAACTTGCATGCATGCCTGTTTTTACACACCCTTTTGCATGTACGTGTGTGTGTAGAACCATGTCTAAAAATACGCCTTTAAGTAATTATTTGGTCAAAGACTCAAAGGCTGTGTCTAAACTCCGTGTCCTCTGCGGACCAGGGAACACTTCCTCAGTCACTGCTCTAGGCTTCCTCTCCACCTGTGCCCTGATTCCCTGTTGGGATGTGACCTGGGCATTTATTAGTCCCCTTTTATGCGTTCTGACTTCTGCAGAAAGGAAACCTGAGCATCAGCAATCCCTGATGCGCTCTTGGCACTCTTTTGATTTGAATAATGATGGGACTACAACTGCTGGTTGTACAGGCAGAGTAATGCATAAAATCTGCCTCACTAGATTATCTATCAGTTGACTAGACCTTGGGGTGTAGTCACTGGAGAACATCCTAGATTTTAATTGAGACAAAATAGCAGTGTCAGGTAAAGAAATACCCTCTAGTTTAAATCACTATTAGGCAGGTGAGTGACTGAAAAATTTCTCTTCTATAGGAATCTCAGTTGTTCTTTTTGCAAAACAGAGAGGGAATTGCAAGAGATGTCCTACAGCAGTCTGACACTGGCCTAATTTAACTGAGGACCCCAAGCCTAATAGCCTTGGCTATCTCCGTAGCCAAGGGAGAATGACTGAAATTTGATCAGCAGTTTAGAACTTCTGTGGGCCCTCAGGAGATGCCTGCCTCTTTCCAGGGTCTCCAAAAGCAGGCTAGGATCCTAATTTATACGCCTTGCTTGAGCACCTGAATTAGAAGGAGAAATCTGAGTCATTATTTCTATATTTTGGTGCATTACAACTGGAAACAGAGGCAGGAGTTGGTCAAAATAAGTTACCTTTGTTTGAAGTTAATATCTGAAGTTTCAAAGAAAGAATATGCCTTTGTGAGCCATCGTAGTTGATAGAAGAGACTGCTTTGTTCTTTTGGTTGTACTTCAAAGGAAAACTTCTGTAATTTTTTAACCTGAAATGTCTGTACTATTATCAATAGAAAACCCATCATAGGTCATTGATTTCTAAGAGTAATTGATATTTAGCTTATCTTATACTGCCTTTTCTTTCAAATATTTTATTATTGGAATAAGAAAAGGAAATAAAGTATCACTGAGGGAGAAAATACATCATGTTTCAGTTCTAGAGAGCCCTCCAAATAGTAACTAACTACTTTTTGCTATATAAGGCATCGTAGAATTGTGTATTTTACTCTTGTTTATTCCGTCTCACTGGCAATCATATAAGGCACTTGATTCCTATTACCAGGAGATTTTCACTGATTTACACCTGCTGAGGATCTACTATCCTTTGATAATTGGCCATGGGGGTGAATGAATACCTGAATTTTGTCTGAACATCAAATATCTGCATGCATAAATTGTTAAACCAAAGCCTTTTTCCTCCTCTATAGCATATAATTTAATCCGTTATTGCTGCCACTTTTAAAGATTGCATATACCTGAAAACAGAAGATTAAATAACTGTTTGCCATTAATACAAATTATTGTGTTTTGACAACTTTCTAATCAACTAAAGTAAAAATGGTGCTGTACAAGTATGTGTGATTGCCTTTTAGGTAACTTTTTTAATGTGCATGGGGATTCACCTTGTTTGGACCTTTGAACCTTTATAGGATTTGTCTTCTGTGATATGTTAATATTCAGAAGCATTATTAAAGTAAAGCTTTATTTGAGTTGTTCATTGATGCAGAATGCATTTCCCAGCATAGTTACTGCATGCATAATCTTGGGAAACATTCAGCCACCTACTGCTTGTAGACGTTACTTCCAGTATGGACTATATCAATTAATATGTAAATAAATGATTTAGTATTGATCAAATTTTGACATAATGTTTTGTACTTCATGCAAAATTCAGGTATGGGCTGTTTCTGGGGAGCTGAGAGGAAGTTTTGGAGACAGAAGGGAGTCTACTCCACTCAAGTGGGTTATGCAGGAGGATATACCCCGAATCCTACCTACAGAGAAGTCTGCTCAGGTAAGTCTTTCTGGGTTTTTAAGATTTGTGGTTAAAATTCTGTCGGATTATGAACAACACTGAAGAATAATAAGATTGGCTGCCATCACTATAGAGACTGGATATGTATTGAACTTATCTTGTAATCTCTGTAGTGAAATCATGGTATCTTCATCCTACAGTTATCTTCTACTAGTTAATTAGTTAATGTATGCATAAAGGGTCTGAGGAAAATTAATGCAAAGTTTGTATTTTCTTCTTTACTTATTGTATTGTTGTATGCATCCTTAGGAAATGGATTCTATTTCAATTTATGCAAATGCGTTCTTTATAAAAATGTCTCGAATAACCCACTGCAGTTTCTTTCTGCAATCTAAAACATAGAACTGCTGGCAGCCAACTGACTAATGTTGCTACTAAAGCAAATTCATGCTTTCCCATACTCAGTGGTGGAGAACAGCTTAGAGGTTTTCTTTTGGTTTATTTTCTTGTTAACACTTTCTATGCTGACTGCTGAAGTTGTTGTACCCTGACAGTCTGTCACCTGGGGTTGAGAGAAGGCACCTAAGAAGTTCAGCAGCACAAGCAAATAATAGACACTTTAGCAACTGTGAGTAAGTGCTGCAAGGCACCCACAGACACAGAAACTTTCTGGATATAGTAAAAAAATATGAAAATAGATGTTCTAAAGTGATATTTTATAGACAATGCTGAGCTCATAAGAAATTGCCTTATAAATGCTAAAGAAAACGTACACATTTAAAGAGAATTTGCTATGGTAACTCATAGTAGCATGAGTTTCCTCAAATGTAAAATTGTAGTGTAACTGAAATTTCAAAACATCTCAGATAAAGTAAAGAACATCATGCCTTCAGGATTAACTGATTCATACAGCTCCTGGAAAGCGAGGTAACAAGGAGAAGTGTCAGCAGTAGATGGATCAATAATACCTGTCATATTTGTTTAAAATGATCCATATTTAATACTTCCACACTCTTATACTTTGGATTTGATTCATCATTTCCCTGCAGTATGTAGCATTTTTATGAGTATGTGTATGAGTCTCTTGTCTGTCTGACAATTTTTGTCCTCTCCGTTGCATGGCCTGGGCATTAAATAATTAGGTTATCTATATAGAATAGGGACGCACCGTACAATTTCTCTTTCCTAACGCACTCACAGATCAAGTACACTGAGGGTAGTTGTGATGGAGTATTGAGTGTTTCTCTGAAGAGAGTGCTGGCTCTTGGCCAAAAGGAGATGAGAACAGAGGACAAGGTATAACCAGGGAAGTAGGAAAAATGGAATGGGTCCCTGTTATTGTGTACTTTGCATTTGACTGAGATATTTTGAGAGCTTTTTGTAGCTTTTTAGGCATGGTATTTCATAAATTGTGAACAAAAAGTGGTAAATAAGTAGTAAGGAATTTATTTCCTTCTTGATTTAATTTTATTTAGCTGGAATAAAAAAATGGGAAAAAAATTTTAACTCTATTTGCTGATAGTTCTTCAGTTAGATTTGTAATGCAAAAACATAGCTGAGGTTATTTTTCTAGTGCATGTTTTAATGCACACTCACACTGCGGATGTTTATATACCTCCAGATACCGGACAGTGGAGGATTTTTTGCTCCAAAATGTCCAGAAGGATAAGCACATACTTCATAACCTTGTCTGTGTGAACATAAAAGGAATGTGTATGTATTACCCATTTCTTAGTTGTGCAGCTGAGCTGAATTGGAGAATTTACTAATTTCTGCATGCTGTTTCTTTTCGTCCTACTTAGCTTCCCCTAGCCCTATCTTATTCTGATCTTACTTTGACTCATTTTTTTTGGCAGAATTATTTTCATTTTTGAACACGCTTTTTAGAAGTCTCTTTAGAGAGTTCTCGCAAGCCCCCCTCAGATATTGCCATCTGGCTGCTCCTGGCTGCCATAGTTTTCATTGGGAAGAGTGGTATTTATGAAATCAGTAGACTTCAGTTATGCACTATCTGAGATTGCTTCATCTGTTATGGCAAGGTCATATCCATAGTAAATGCTTAATAGACATTTTCTTTAAATCCAGTTCTAGAACATCAATGCCACCTAAACAGTATCCTCTTGGCAAGTCTTTGAGTTTTGCTTTCAACCTGTGCAGTCCTGAGAAATGTGTACTAGAAAATTATTTTAGTCCAGCACTTGCCTGGCACCCTACCCTGAAGAAAAGGAGCAACTATGCTTTGGTTTAAACATTTAGTGCGCCTTCCAAAAGCCTTCCTTGCCCAAAGTCTACCAGCTAGACTTTAGGCAAAAGGATGTGGGTTTACTGTTTTCCCCACATCACTCAAAACATTTCAACCAATGGTGGTTTTTTGGTTCAGTTGTCTAAACGTAGGATTTAGTGCCATTTGAGATGTCTGAGCCACCTGCCATTCTATAGCCATATCTGATAGCTTTTGTGAAGGTCCCAGATACCCTTGGACATCTCAAATGTAACTCAATGCCCATGTATGAGCAAATAGTTAAAGATTTTTCTGTTCTTGGTATTTAGGATGTTCCATAATCATCATAAATAACATCTTGTTTGAAGAGTGAACTGCGTTCAATATAATTGGTCTTAAAAATTAGCATGGCATTAACATCTGTGTTTAAATACATGGTAGTTGAGGAATTACTGAGACAGAGCCTTGGAGCATATTGTCCTCAATTTTATATTCTGATTCACTCTTTAGAATAATTCTGTTGACCTTGAATAAATATATTATATGATATCAAGAAAAAACTTAGAGTTTTTATGTCTTCTGCATAGTTTTAGTGTATGTTTTTGAAAGAAAATATTGTGTGGTTGTCAAATGAATTCAGATCTGTTTTCCACACCCTTAGTGTTCCAGTTTTCTGCTATTATGAAGATCTGATGGGCTCGACTGGTAAGCAAAGGTCACCTGCAGACCTGATGTTAAGCTAAGTAGAGGGGCACCATTTCTGTTACAGTGGCCAGCTGATGAATATACTGCTGCGACAGGTTGTTTGGTAACTTACCAAAATTTATGCCTGTAAGGGCAAAGCTTCAACCTCATAAGCCTTGAAGAGTAACGTAATTCAGCTGACTGTTGTGGAGGTAGGAAAGTCATTATTCTGCTTGTAAGGGTCAGATTAGTGTTACCTATTCAGATATGTGACAGGTTGTTATGAAGATTCTCCTATCAGTTGATGTGGTATTGCCTTGTTAAATTGATGTTTAAGAGATAATTGAGCTATTTTGAAGCTTATGAATACAGCACTGGAAAATTATTTTTACATTTTATGGTGACGACCATACAGATGAAAATCTGAATAGGCATTCTGGAGTGGGTGAAGGATTTTGGGCTATTTTCAGTGCATTAGCCCAATACATAAATACACCATTTTTGGCCAGCATTAGACAACCCAGGATGTTCATTCACTATGAAACATCTTTTCATATTTTGCTTACAGATGTTCAGAACAATTCTGTGTTTATCTGTATATTCATAAGCTTTTTGAAATCTGCATAGCTCAAGTGGCACTGAAATCAGAAGGGAAAAACTCTGCTGTTGTTATTCATAAACTGGTTGTGTACAATTACCATATAAAATCTGCAGCTAAAGATGATTTTCTTAAAAACACAGCAGATTGTAGGCTTATGGTTCATGTTGTTAACATCTAAGCAGGTCATTTTATTTTGTTTTTTTTTTTGTTGTATTTTTTATCTTCAGTGACTGTAATGTAAGAAAAGTAGATGAACGTGCCTTTTTATTATCCATTATTTGTTATAGGGCTTAGTGAACTTAATACTATATTTATTTAGCTAACCCTCTTTATAATCTGATCAATTCTTAGTACTTTTCTGAAGTGTATTTTATTGTGTATAAATTACAATTCTTAATAATTAACAAAGCAGTATAAAGGTACGCCACATGGACTTGGTTTCTATACTGAGTTACGTGTGATACTTTATTGTGAAATTGTTTCACATTTCATATGGAGGAGACTCATCTTTTTTCTGAAGGATGCTATTACTTTTTGCAGAATAGTTAGTCTTTCAAATGATTCTTATAGGTAGATGTTCCAGTTCTCTTTAAAACATCTAGGCTTCCAAAGGTCATCCTGAAGACTTCTCAGTAGCCAATGGAAGAAGGTGGAGAAAGGCAAAACTAATTCTCGCCCTGTTGCCTCCTATCCCTTTGGTCACTTGGTGATTTATAAAGTTAATTCCATCTCTGCTTCATCTTAATTGTGCATGAAACAGAAGACACAACAGCCACTGAGAAGGCCACTGTTGGGTCCTAGTTAGCATTTCTCTGCTTTAAGAAAGAGGATGCAGAGGGCTTGACTCCCTGATATTGGGCGTGACACACTTCTATACGCACAGCGTGATCATTAAATAGAGAAGCCAGCAAAAGAAAATCTAACCTGTGTTTTTCACAAGTGATTACTTGCAGCATAGAGAAAATTTAATACAGGGGATCAATACAGGGAAATAATTCTTCCCTTCTCAGGTTTCCCACTTGCTACATAATACGTATGAATGCCCAGCTATGAGTGTGCTGAGGCAGTGCCGTGTATTTCGTGAAGAGCCTTTTGTTTAGACACCACAACACCGTTCCAGAGTGGATCTGACTCTGCAGATTGCTTAACTGTATAATTGAGCTACAAATACTCCCTTCGCTTTCTGTAGCTTGTAAAGGGATCTGAAGGTTTTCATGAACAGAAACTGAAGTCCACAAGATTAAAGTTTCCAGTGGAATGAGAATGGTTCAGAACGTTTTCTTTTGTTATTAGATCGCTGTCAAGAGAATAGATTCCTGTTGTGCCTTTGTCAGTTCTTTTCTACTTATAAGAACAGGGTATAGGAATTTTAATGACTTATAGATTCTATGAAGAATATCAGTGTTCACCATGGCCTTGATCTGTTCAACGTACCTCAATACAACTGACCAATCACTCTGCCTCTCTCTCTTTTTTTCTTTTTTTCTTCTACATCTTCTTTTTTTTTTTTTTTGGCTAGCTTACCTATAAAGAAGGAAGGAAAGGAAAGGTCAGCCAATGAAAGTGCCAAATACTGAATTGATCAAAGGTAATGTCATGTACTGAAGAGCAGTGTATTGTAGGAAACATATCCTTTTTAATAGCTAGGCCACAGTTAGAATAAGTTGTGTTTCTGCAATCTTGCGAGTATAGTCCCAGGAGTGTCTTAGTTGTGGAGACAAAACCATGATATAACCCTGTAATCTGTAATCCATCCTCAGTGCAATTGCTAAGTCATGAAATAAAATGAATGTACCAATTTCACTTCAAAAAATCATTTGGAAAGGTGATAGCTGGTGCTGCTGCAGCGTTAAAACCTTGGCAACAAGAAATATAACAGATGCATTGAATTTGAGTTACCTGCTACATTGCAGTTCTGCCTAGAAAACTAACTGTGTTGACATGACTGACGTGTTCTTTTTCAACAGAAGAGCCTCTTGCTGACCAAAAAAACCTTCATTATACCTTACTATTTCAGGATATAGAAATGTTTTTTGTAGGTTCATCATTTAAAAATAAAAGCCAGCATAAATATTTTTATCAACCATTGCTTGAAAAAGAAAAAGCTATCTGTCCACAAGGGATGGCGCCCGTATCTTTAATCAAGGTTAAGTTAACATTTCCATTTCATAATTTAACTTCTCAGGGCTAATATGTTGGCTGATTCAGGCTTGTAGAAATTAAATTGATATTTATTATTTAGATACCTGATTGTGCCTCGTGGCAAATTTAAAGTCATAATAGCCTCACTACTATCGTATATTCCTTTTATCTATTTATGTCACCCTTGTCCATAATCACCGGTACTAGTAGCAGTATAAATACTAAATGTATTATTTTTTATTAACAACTTTATTTGAATTGTATTCCACGGAGATGTGGCTTTTCCTGTTTCTCATCTCCTGGTTTTATTAAAGATATACATAAAATGACAATATGATAGCTCCAGAGGTTGAAAAGAGCTGTTACGAAACAAGTTAAAGAAAATCTCCTGCGCTGGAGCCTGCATGAAGCTCCCAAAGGGCAGTCCTCCAGGTCTGCCAAGAGCTGTCAAGTTCACCATGTCACCGTGCCTGGGAACACAACAGCAGTCAGCAGGAGACTCTGCCTCAGTTTAGGCGTGTGAATATGTTGGTGGTTTTGGTAACATTATTTGTGAGAATAATGACTTTTTTTGTTGTTTTTGTGGTGTGGAGACACTTCAACCGCAGCAACAACAAAAGAAACGACCGGTCTATAAAACCTTCATCCCAGAAGTAGTGTTAGTACCACTACAGGTGGTAACTCCACTGAACCACTGAAGTCAAATGTGGCTATTTGTATCTGTGAGAATCGTTTTTGCTTTGGAATAGTTGGAGTATCATGCCCAAAGCAAGACTACGAGTCAAAATAAAAAGGAAAAACAAGAGGCAAAGAAATGTTGTGGGAAGAAGAGGCAGGAATTTGAAGATACCAGGAGGAAACTACAGCTGTTGCGAGAGCATCGTTCTGAAAGTAAAGCAGATATGTCTGAATTCTCCTTATATTTATGGTTTGTTGCAGTGTATTTGTTTTATTTTACTGCTCCCAACTGTTTATTCCCCAAACTGGGATCTTAAGTCCTGTAGTGGCTTCTGACTGAAGTGCTGTGGAGCTAATGTTGGGATTTCTGGAAGTGTATTTTTCCTAAATTTGGGAGAATACTGTGGTTACTATCTGTGAACACTATAACCCATTTTGACCTACTCCTCTTATGGAACCTAATCCTATGTTGGCAGGTGAAAGTTTGTAAATTGAATACTGTCTTGCTGAGATGGTTAGTATTTTGAATCATTTTCCTGTGACCCACATACTTCCTTCTTCTTGGATGAACGATAGAAAAAAGTCTAACAAGACTCCAAGTTTCTACTTTTTGCTCAGCTATACCCAAGAAAACTCCATTATATCTCCATTTATTATACAGAAATTATTATATTCAATTTCTTTACTGTTTTACATTTGCAAAACTGCTCACTAATACAGGGGGTTTTCAGGGTAGGAATGAGAAGAGAATTTGGCCCGGTGACAGGTGAGGCAGAGCCTTTGGGGTCCTCACGGCTGTGATGCACTGTAGTAACAATTTCTCTATTTAAAGTGAAGTAACATCAGGCTCGAGGATGGTTTGGAAAGGATTTTGGGATAGCCAGACCTCAAGGGAGTTCTCTACGTTGCTCAGGAAAATTGAGATAGAATATACAAATCTCTTTGGGAGTGTGACTCATGGTAACAGGCAACTGTACTACATTGCTGATTTACAAGGAGAAGACAGTCACTAAGAAGTAAACTGTTTTTCTTTTTTTTTTCTCTGTTAGCTGGATGCACTGGAAAAAAATACTTAGGTCAACTCATTTTTTTTTCCTAATTGGTCTTGGCTAATAGAAAAATGAAAGAAATGAAGAAATCAGGACCAAACAGAACATTGATTTTGTGTTAAATTGTTCCCAGTTTTTGAGAATGATTAAAGAAATGGAGCTATATTTTAGAATGGGACTTTGGCTTGAATGTAAAGAAAAAGTCAAAATACTTCATTTTGAAAGGGTCCAACTCCAACGTTTCTCAATTCTGCAATGGCAGCCATTAACTGAAACCATCAGAGAATTGTAAAGTAGTTTATTCTCTAAAGATGCATTTTTTTGGGAAAGAAAAAGCTCATCAAATAGTAAGAAATTACAACTGAGCATGCAAAAGATATTTTATAAGAGAGGTCAGGTGAGGAGTTCTAACTTAACTTGGGAAAGCCAAGAAATGAAAGGTTCTTCAGAGATCATCTTTCAATTTAATTGCTGATTATTAACTGTGGATTAGAACTTGAGTACATCCTTTATATTTGTGTTCTTTTAGAAGAGAGAAAAATGTTTGAAATGCTTTGATGTACTAACAAATGCAGAGATTATAAAGCTAGGAGAGATGTAAATTATAATCTGCTCACACCTCTGATATAACCTGGATCTTTTTAACACTACAGCAGGGGGTTTTACCGGCAGAGCTCAAGGGATAATCCACAAACACAAGGTATTTCTGACAAAAGCTGGCTGAGGTGCAGTGGATATATAGGCCCCTTCTAGTTTTTTATTCATTGAACTCTAGGTGCTTTACAGAAATGTTATTACGTGGGACCTGTCTACTCCTACACCTTTGGCGGGAGGAAGCTGGAACACGTTTTTGTTTGCCCTAGGACCTAGGACTTGTTTAATGTGCTAGCCATTGCCCTGGCTAATTGGACAACTCTGAGGTTTATTTAAGTCACCACTTAGGAACCAAATCCCATTTTTATTTAAGTTATTTTTCTGCAAATTTCCTGTGAGGTATAAAAGCTCAAAAAAAAAAGAGAATATAATCTAATAATCTACCTCAGCAAAAGTTAGTGTGAGTTCTGTCTTCATATACCTCCCAGCTTCTGAGTATTGGTGATGTAGTGTTTAATAATCACAGATGACCTTTTCTCCATTAATTTCTCTGTCCATTTCTTTAATATGCTTTTATTTTTGGCCTTCACAAAGACTAGAGGAAAACAAATATTTCATTGATTCTAGGGCTGACCTCTGTGGGAAATTTTAAAGGAAATTTACTATAGTTAGCTGAGATTTTGCTAAAGGTTATTTTTGTGGCAGCTAAGTATCGATATGTCTGTAAGTGAACTATTCTGAGGAGTATATACTCCTAAAATGAGCTTTGTTCATTTAACCGACCCTCTGCCTTATTAACGAGTGTTATTCACAGTGACACGCTGTAAGTCTGTACTATCAGGAGAGCTCGAAGCGACATAATGCGTAATGGGGAAAAAACAAGTAGTATATTCTTCATGTGAGATCTGAAAATACCATTTTTTTTTTGTCTGAGTAGTTACTGCTTTGAAACATTTCACATTATACATCTTTGGCAGCTTTCACCAGGAAGGAGATTTTCTCCATCCTTGCGCATCACAGGGTATCATCCTCCCTGGTGTGCTTCATGCACAGTACTACTGGCAGGAGATGTTTCTTCCTACCCAGTGGTTACAGTAGTTCTTGTCATTCATCTACACTGGATTCAAATTGTACGTGAAATGTGATCACCAACAGTGCTAACAGCATACCTCATCTCCATGTCAATGAGAGCTCTTCAGCCTAGTGGGATGGATGAAGTGGCCAGTCTAAGGCATCTGGCCTTAAATCTGTACTTGAAAAAAAGAAGAGGAAGAATACCTCAGATAGAGAGTTCCTGTGGAGCAGCAGACATGCTTAAAAAAAATCAGCAAAGTGTCCTAAAAGGATGCCTCTGTTTTAGCTTCTAAAGACAAGTTCTTTGTTTTCAGCACCAGGGATATCCAGGAACAGTTGTCATGGATACACACAGGCTATATTTACATCAGAAAGCTGAACAAGGCACAGACCTGAGCATGGATAGGTGATGACCCGCAACGTTCAATTGCTTTGGTGGTCCCTAGCATGATTTTCGCTTGGCCAGCAGCCTACCCCAGGAAGTTCCTAGACACAATTTGTGGTTAATATGGTACAGATGTTCAGACCTCAATAAGCAACGTGGATGTACACATCCTTTTTTGGAGGATAAAAACTGTAGTTGTACAGAGATGAGTTCTCTTGTGCAGTTGGCCTTAGGACCGGAGAGTAATGCTAGGCCTGTTGAATTTACTAGCAAATATTTTCTATTAAGAAACTTAGTGGACTCTGAACTGCCCTTCTCTGCTCTTTTTTTCAATCTTGTTTGAGGTGTGCTGTCTGTACAGGCATTCACAACCAGCCCTTTAAACCCTGTCCCTTACATTCTGGGGACGGTATGAATTCTCCGACTGGGAAAAGGTAAGAAGGAATTACCAGTTTTGCCCCTTCTATTCTGCATCTGATGCATGCCTGGAGGTTCTTCTATACCTGTTTCTGAGGGTAGAAGAATTTGTTGTCAGGGCTTGCATACGTGTGCACCCACAGTGCTAGTCCACTGATCAAAACTATCATGAATAAAAATAATGACATGGGAATAACCTTACTTTTTGTCTCCTTGTTCCACACTTGGTTTTATCCAGTGTTTATTCAATGAAGCGATTCAATTAGAAACTATTTTTATTTTCTTTCCAAGGAGTGTAAAATGTTAATTGTAACTGAAATGCCTGCCAGTGATTTCTTCTAATGTCACATTTCCATAAAGTCTATACAGTTTACATTCTGCTAAACTAGTATAGCGGTAGAAATAAAAGTATTTAAAAAGTGTTATTAATGTTTTGAATACTAGACTTGGCATGGACTATGATCTCACTGGATAAAGCGCAGAAGAATAAAGGTTCTTACCTCCAGAGCATGCCATGTAGGAGAAAAGACAACAGATTGGTGCAGACAGTTGGAGAAATCAAAGGAAACAATAGCAGAATTTCAGTCAATATGATAAGCAATCATCACAGCATACCAATAACACAAACAGTAGGGCTGCATCCCTCTTTCTTAAGCTAGGTTTCCATGAACATTTGAGAGCATCAATTGTAGCAGCTCTTTGAGAGTCAGGGAGAAGAAGGACACAAAACACATGAGGTCAACTGGCTAAATGTGGCAAGTGGTGTCACAGCAGGGGGGTGGCTTTGACTGTTGCTGGGATGGTGAAAATTAGTAGGGTTTCAGTGCGAAGAGGAAGTCAAAGGAGCGAGTAAAGATTAATGCGTAAGACTCAACACATTTGTGCTAAAGGGATGGTAAATTGATGACTTGCTTCACTTCAGATACTTCTCAGGGACAAATAGTTGGAGATACCAAAAGTCCTTCAGCACAAGCAGGATACTCCTGGGAAAGTTGATGTGCATCTTTTGAAAGTTATGGAACTCCCTGGGGAGCAATTTGGGCAGACAGGCTGCTTGGCCCGTGGGCATTTTCAGGCTCTTCATGTCCCCATCGCAGCACATCTACCTCTCCTGCTGTACCTTTCTTCAGGTTTGATCCTGCTGGAGGAGCAGGGAATGGAAACGTTTTCAACTACTTACAGATACTCTTGCGTCAAACTTCTGCAGGGAGCTGTAGCAATTGGTTTATCTTGTTTCCCTGAAAGCAACGTAACCATTCTCTTTAGCTTAGGCTCCTGCTAAACTGTAGGAAGGTACATGGAGGCTAAAACATACTTTACAGCTGACAGCCTTGACTAAGATGCACTTCCTTAATTTAAAGGTTAGAAGAGATTCTGAAAAGAGGTGAGAATTTGCCATCAATATGAAGCTTTAAATTAGGGTTTGTTTATCTTCTAAAATACATTCAATAGCTTAGGCATGAGTTACTAGCCTCACTAATATGAAAGAATGCTTTCCTCCTTGGAAAGAATCTGTGGTTTAAATTCCCTGGCCGGTGTTGTTCAGGAGATCATAATCTATTCTGGTCATAAAATTTCTTTATTCATCCTGGAAAGGTGACATGTACTATATACTGGACTGAAAGTTTGCAGTATCATCAACTACCATGATTACACATTGTTTACTCCTTTTTTTTTCTTTTTTAGCATTTTTGTTTTGTAATTATAGTGTTTTAGATTTCCTGGAAAGGATACAGGGTTTAATCATGTCATTATATGTGCTGAATGCTGTGAAAATTCTTTGTTCCAAGTCAAGTGGAACACCATTATAATATTCATATCATCTATTAAAAAAGTAATAAATTGGGCCACATTGATCCTAGTTACAATTCTGCTGATGTCGATGGCGTTACATCAGGATGAAATTTGTCCCAGTCTGTTAATATGAGAATAAAATAAAAGAGACAGAGTGGATACTGAATGGCGAAGAAGTCTTGGGAAGACAGGTTCCACTCCAATTAGATCGGCACTGTTTGTGCAATGTTTTGAAGATACGCAGAAATTACAACAATGTTAAATATTATTTTCTGAATGACTGTATGGTGAGGAAAATGATCAGGATTCTATCGCATTCTTTTCCTTTCAATTTTTGGCAGCTCACTTTTCTTCTGCAGAACTGACCCTGAACCAGTGGTAGGTGCAGATGGGACCATTATTTTTCACTGCTTCATTTATTTTGGTTTAACAAATGGCTTCATTTTATTTCTTTCCTCATTTCTCTTTGTTCAGGGACAGTTTAGCCCTTCTGCAGGTGTTCAAAGGTGTTCAAAGACAGAAGTAATGTGTAATGAGTTCTCCACTCACAATGCAATCTCCCAGCCTGTCTTTGTGATATATTCAGAACTGTTTAAGTGAGGCTAGAATTAAATGAAAAAAAAATATAGCCTGGGATCTGGTGTACTTAATTTAGGAGCTGAACTCAGATGCTGAGCTTGGAAGCGCAAAGAAGGTAGGATCCAATTTTTGTAAATTAAGTAGGTCAGATTTTGGGTGGGGAGTGGACCTCTTCTTCCTTCTACTGCTGAGGGTGCACCAATATGCAATCCAAAAGGGAAGTGTGGTGGATATAGAAAAAAAGGAGGTGAGATTCTTGCTTAGTGAAAGCAGAACTGAGGTTCCAGATTTGGCTCCTCACAGTGTTTGTGTATTTGTCATGAAACTGTTATAAAGTAAAAAAATAAAAATAAAAAAAGTAGCCATGGGATAGGGTCCAGGATCCTAGACCTTCTTTCTCTCCTCCTCCTCCTCCTCCCCAGGTTGCCCTGCTTATTAGGATAAAACGAACTTCCCACTTGGCTCTATGAATCTTGCATTTCTGGCTGCATAGTGGCCTTGCTTCATCAAGAAAACTAACAAATGTGCTCCCTTAGCATTTCCTCTAGCCTGCGAGTTGGGATGCTCTCTAGAGATATAGGTCTAAGCCCCTCATCCTGAGAGCCATCTAGAATCCGAGTATCAAACCTCCCGAACAAATGTTTGAACCTAGGGCAAAAGGTGTGAAAACCAAAATATACATCCTGATGTTTTCCAGAAATTCCCACAAACTGGGCCCGATCATAGTCTCTAGTGCTCAGCAGTCTCTTTTATATAACACTGTGGATTTAAGCAACCTTCCATTATAAAGAGAAATATTTTTGAAGCCTGTTGGAAGGTTGAATATTTCAGGAAGCTAAGGAAAAAGAAAACAGTTAACTAAAAATTTCAGTTTCAACTGAAACCACATTTGTTGCTATGGCTCTTATTGTAATAGCCAGTTTTGATCCGCTAAAGGTGCAGAAATAGAGCGTCATAACATCTATGGAAGTCAAAATTCTGCAGGTCAATCTATTATATTGTGTTTTGCTGCATATTCATCTATTTATTGCCTTAGATTCTTCTCTAATTCTTTTATTTACAATATGATAATAGACCTTTTTCTGTGCAGACTCGTTGTTACCTTTAAATAGATTTTGTCGACACATGATGCGTTCATATAATGCGTGAGGGCAGAATTCATTAAAACAATTGGGCTCTGAGCAGTAGTATCACTTAGTTGCTTTTTGCCTCCTTTATTTTCATCTTTCTGTCTTTGAATTGTTAAACAGTAGCTTTGTTGCAGTGTCAAAGAGTATCTTACAAAAGCAGTTTCCATAGTGTTAAACCTAGATATGAAATTTTTATATATCACCAATGTGAGACGTGGTTATTTATTTGTGCTTAGACCTAGTTAATAGCTCTGCATTAGAATGAGTTTTAAGGAACAGCTTGCCTAGTAGTACGGTTGCTCCCATCGTATTCGATCAAGCTCACATAAAGCCTTTTCAAGTAACTTTTTTTTCAGAAAGTTATCAGTGGATAACTCCCTTTTCTCACCTCTTCCAAGGATCCCTAAACTACCACTGTAGTTTTCACTTACACAAGTGATGCATCCTCCCTCTCCTCTTTTGAAACCCCTTCTAGAAATGAAAGTGCCTCCTGAAGAGAGTATGAGAAGATCTTCCCATATAATTACATTTGTACTGAAAGACAGTAACAGAAGCTTCGCTCCTGGTGCACCACAGCCTTAGTCTGCGTGTACCTGCTTTCTTTTTGTTGATCTTGCTTTTCATATTCCTCAGCAGTATTTAATGCTGGACTTTGCCTGACAGATCTTTGGAGCAGAACATATTGCAGAAGGCAGTAGGAGCACCTCAGCTGGGCCGTTACCTTGAGACTCAGCTGATTTTGTTCTATTCCTGGCTGTAAGGTTGACTTGGATGACCTTCAGCTCTTCCTGCCGATTGTCCTCATTTATAAAAAAGGGGATACTTTATCTTATAAGATGCTTTGAAATCTACGGCTAGGTGGATTTTTCTGGTAGTGAGTTTTGGAACAAAACATAGGTAACAAGGGGAAATCTAAAGTTTTATCTCCTTTAGAGTATTTCATGAATATATTTAGGTATATATATATATTTAAATAGTTTTAGTTCAGCTGATAAACAAACATTTGTCTGAATATTTTACACTATACATAATTGCCAATCTCTATTTTTAAATTCTGTTTCCTTTCCAATCCTGTGGGACACACAAGTAAATATTTGAGTGTATCTTGTAAAATCTTCCTTGGGTGCTTTATAATTATGGAAATTTTACGATATAGGATGCGACATACTCTATGCAATATCTGCCCTTAAAATCTGTTCTGAATATTTCTTTGAAATATTACTTTAAGTTGAAGTATACTTTCGGACAGAGATTTTTGCAGGTCTGCAGAATGCGACTTGATGACTACATGAAGTGTACATTAACTTCATCAGAGTTGCTATTCTGATTTATAATGGAGTTACTGACAACAGGACCTGGGTCTGCCCCAGGTTAATTTTGACATATTAAATACTAAAAAAATGTAATAGCAAAGCATTATATTACTTTTTTTTTTCTTCTACTGGGTGGTCTATAATGCATTTAGTGTCTTCTTCTCTAAAGACCTTCTATAAAGATTAGATCTCAAAAAGAATACTTCTCCTGCAGAATTGTTCTAAAATAGTTAATTCTCATTTGAAGATTTTTATTCAGAAACGGTGTTTTCTGTATCTCCTTAATTGAAGCAGTATTTCCGTGCTACAAGCCAAAGTAAATCTTATTTCATTGTAAAACTGCTACTTTAACATAACCAAAAAAAAAAAAAAAAAAAAAGAAAGGGGGGGGGGGAGGGGGAAACCCTGAAGCCAGAAATTACTGCTTATGCAAGGGTAGTGTTAGTGGTTGTGCCATTCCCTTTTAAATAATTCCTCTCTAATTGGTAACCCAATGTAATGGGTAAGTGAACATATTTCACAGCAGCAGCTGTTGGATGTTCAATGACTGGAAAATACAGTGATGGTTAAGTGTATGGAGTACTCATCCCATCAGTAAGAGTAAGTTAATCATATACAATTCACTGAACAGTAGAGTTGCATTTGCAGAGCAGTGGGCTGCCTTTTAATTGTTGTAGGTCTTTTTCAATATCTTGCAGTATCTTTTGTCTCAGCTGTAGCAGTTTTGGTTGCATCCCTAAAACTGTCAGTCTTCCTTATTTTTGCAAGGGCCTAACAATTCCTCCTTCACAATGCAGCTTAAATTGGACCAGATGCTGCCTCAATAGAACAGTCTGCCCATCTCGGAGGCATTAAGCCCAAAATTATTTAGAAAATTGAAGCCTTTAACATACTCTGGATTAATGTGATTAAGTAGGGCTTGCTTTAATTCATAGCCATCTATTCCTTTATTAATAGCCATTTCATCAACAGGAGCAGCACATATGGGTACAAGATGACTGAAAGTTAAATTGATTGCACTAAGCCTGTAAGAAAAGCATTTAATGTTTCAATAATAACTAATGTAAGACTTCACTGTGGGGCATTTTAGATAGACTTAGATCAGCTTATAGACGCAGTATTTATTAACATCTTTTAATTTTTAATATAAACTTGCTGAATGAAAGTCCTTTTTTTATATCTCTTCTTTAAATCTGCATTTGATATACAAGATCACTGTAGTTATTAAGGAGAGCCTCTTGTGTGAATGGTAACAGCTGATCCAGGCTAAAGTGGAGTCTAGACTTTCAGGCTTAAGAAAAGATAAAATGCAACAGAGGTTAATTTTATATGCGTGTATGTCCATATGCCCTCAAAATACTTTTGTGATCCCATAATCATATTGGTACTGAAATAATGTGTGCTAGTAGAATATGTTTAATTTCCACAATAGATACATTTAATAATTGCAAGGCTCATATAATACAAGGAGTCCGTTATTCACACCTTTGAACTCCATTTTGGGGAATATGTAGGTGGTCCTTATTTATTTCCTGACTCAGTATTGATGTACGTACATATGTATACATGTACACACTTAAAGAGAGAGAGACATTTGTAGTAAGTTATTTTTGAGAAGAACAAAACAATCTATAAATTGCTCTTCTACATGAATTAAGTATTATGTGATTGATTTTGGCAAGTTTATAATGTAATCTTAAAGGAATGAGCACTTTATAGTGTATATGTAGGGGTCTAGTTGACTAAGTTTCACTAAGTGTCTGAAATCAGACACCTGGAGTTAGATGAGGTGAATCCCCAAATCACTTTGTGCAGAAGGTAGTCCCTAATATTCTTAGGGAAAACTACATGGCCCCAACCAAGATGTTGACACATCAGGAGAGCTTTAGATCTGTAAGCATGTTGTTTTTTTTTTTTTTTCCTTTGAATTGTTTACATCTATATTGATAAATTTGTCCAGGACCATTCTGTGACACTGAAGCTAGCTGGAACAGAACAGCTCGTATCTACCTATTAAACTCTCTTATCCTCCAGACCTGAGTGGTTATGTGCAGCCTATCTACTGGAAATGCTCCTTGACCTGTGCTTGCTCCCAAAGCATTTTTGTGAATTGTTTCAGAGAGCACTAGCTGACCATTCCGTAGAAAAATCAGCTGAACGTATTCAGTTGAAGCTCCAAAGCGTAAGATTTGACTCCAGTCATTGTTTCAATGAGACCTGCAAAGTGTTGTGTTGAGCATTACAAAAACAGTGCTGTCCATAGAGCTCATGAAAGAAAGGAAAGGTGGGCAAGACCCATAAATTCATAAATTCGGATACTGTGGTTGATGGTGATGTGGTGTACTGTGGTGATACCATGACCATCCACACTGACCTCCTGCATCTACGGACCATCGAATTCTTTGCAGAAGCTTGGATTAAAAATAGCTTAAAAAGAGAAATAATGTCAGGAATGTATTCTTCACAGCTAGGAAATTGCGTTTTATTTCTAGCTGAATTTATCTATCCTCAACTTTCAACAACAGGATCTTCCTATGCTTTTCTTAGCAAGACTGAAAAGACCCTCCCAATATGAGAAACAGAATGACTCCAAGGAATGGTATCTCTAAGAAAGAAATTTGTGCCCCTCGTTTTGCTAGAGCTGATGTTATTAAGTTTAAATAGCTCTCACAGTAGTAGGTAGTGTACAATAAACATAAATGCAAGCACAGTGATTTATATTATTTGAATATACAACTTCCCTGAGTTTTGCATTTTAATAGCTATTAACAATTTTTTTTTGCATTGTCTTCTAAATATTTTTGGTAACCCAAATTAGGTGCTTTATTTCTGGACAAATTATCGTCAAGGAATACTGGTTTCATTTGAATTAAAATCCTTTCTTTTCCTTTCTTAAATGTTCCCATTTAAATGGGAGTTTTAGAAGGGATGCAAGTGACCTCCAATTTAAAACTTTTCATTTGTGAGTGGTTGAGTAGAAATAATGGATAGTCAAATACAATGAATGTTCATTAGGTCTAAGTAGGAGGTAAATGCTTTCACTAGTCTAACATAAAGTGCAACATTTACATTTTAGAAAAATGGCAAAAATATTTTTTGTTGCATGTAAGTAGCAATATTAACAGTAGACTATTTACTGGAGTAAATTGTAATTAATTTCCTCTGTGGCTGAAAAAAAGTTGCTCTTATTGGTCTTTTACAGCATAATTAATCATCAGTAATAATTCATTTTATGTGGCTTCTTGAGGTTAAACATTGGCACAGCCATTAATTAAAATTGGGGTGAGAATTAATGTCTAACAGGTTTGCCACAAAAAGTTAAATATCTGTAAAGATTTATTAAAGGTTAATGATTGATCTACTTACCTTTATTTTTTAACCTTGAGCTTGAATATGGGTCATGCAACTATAGAAATATATTTAGCTGGTGTTTGATCACTTCCCTGTGGTTATGGTCTTTCTGAAACCTATGACACAAGGAAGTGTGTTCTTCACTGTATTCTTAAGAAGATGTTTGTCATCACTACATGGTGCGTTATGCTATGGGTGAGTTTCTAGGAAAGAAGAATTCCACTTACAGTAATCAGGACATACTCTAAAAATCTTGATATGGCATCAGATGGTCCTAGTCGTAGAGCAAGCTGCCTCTTTTCACTGGGGGGACACTGAAGAGGAGGATTGGGAACTAAACTTGGGATCCAGGAATTGTTAAGTCTTTCCATCCTTTTAGTGAGTGACAGGACTGTCTTGTCCTTGCACAGTGCTGTGCAAGTGCACAGCTATAATTTGCACTGTAATACCCAGCTATCATAATTATACCTAAATAAGGTAATAAAGGGGAGCAGATGCTGCTTTCTAACAGAAAGACGGTCCTTTGCTCTACTGTATATTCCGCAGGATCCCCAGGAGGAGCTGTGACTGCAAGGAACTCCTTGTCAGGGTCTCTTGTTACATTTATCTTCATGATGATAAAAAAGAAAATGCTCTCCTAAGTGTGTTTCAGCACCTTCTGCAGTTAATAGAGAACAATCTGTGGTGCCCTCGTGGTGGGCAAATTGCCTTGAGCCTGCTGATGGGTAACACCAGAACAGATGCTGACTTATTTCTTCACAATCTCCTGATTTCCAGGCTTTAGGATATGACATCATTTCTGATTAAAATCATTTGTGATGTCAAAGATCAGGCCAAGTACAAGATCCCTAGGGTTTCAATTCTTCATAAGCAGATTCTTTGGAAGTTCCTTGATTGATGAGTGTTGTGCAGTAGCTAAACTGTTTTCAGTGATCTCTCTGCAGTTATAAGCGCCCTTTTTTTTCTGGAATAGTGATGTAGATTAGGAACATGAAAAAATCTCTCATTGCTCAGCACCTAAGTGGACAGGCTGCTTTTCTCACTGCGGCTACTGCTGTGTGAGGAGCAGTTTCTGATGGGGTGTGCTGCATCTCCACAAGGACACTTGTTTGGCATGGCAACATAGCTATACTAGCAGAAGTCTATTAGTGCAGAGATGCTCTGGAGCTGAAGTAGTCAAAACCCAAGAAGCCTTGCAGCAAAATGCATTTGTAACTAGAAATCTTCCTTACAGCCTCACTGCACGTAGATCTTTGGGTTGGCTTGTCCTTTTCTCATCTTTGCCTCGTTGTTCTCCCTTACCTATTTTCTTACAGTTCAGTCTTCTACCTTCAAACTCCTATGACTGTTGTCATTTTAATTTCTTTAAGACTCTTTTTTACCCACCAGCCAACCAACTTTTCCAGTTTTTCTGATTTTAATTCCCCTTTCTCACTCTTTTGAGACAGTTTTACCACCCAGAAAAGACTGTACATGTTTAGCTGTCTCTGACCTTAGTGGCAGAGAAGGGCAGTAGTTAGTGTATATTCAAAATAGTAGGATTTCAAAAGCTCTTAAAGGGAAGGCATATTTTTGTTAAGTCAATGGAAATGAAATAACTAAATATAATTCTAATGCTTTTTATCTGGAGATTTTTTTTTTCCTGATCCTTAAGATACTTCTGTGCAGACACTGCCAGGTCTGCAGTCTGCTTTCATTTCGAAAGACGTCCTGATTTGTCTTTGTGCCCAGCCGTTGGTCTCTCATCAGTTCTCTATGGCAGCTCCATCATAACAAAGAGTTTTGTAATTTTTGAGCTTTCTTTAATGAGTATCACCTAAACCAAATGGCTATTTACTTTTTTTTCCCCAAACATTCCCTTAGCTGTTTTCCAGATATATAAATCGTCAACATTTTGTCTTTTGGGGCTTACACAGTTTATTCCTGTTAAAGACTTTTTCAAAAAGCAGGTTGCTTAGCTATTTTCAGAACTTTCTTTCTGGAATTCTTTTATTAATTTTGGTGAACATAAAAATGCATGTCTAAAGCCTTTGGCTAGCATGAATTGATTCTGAATTTTTGTCCTAGTAATCTTTTCCCTGGAGGCCTTCTGCCTATCATCACGCTGTTCTCTGTTCTGTCGCCGTCTCTGTTCAGTCTGATGTCTTTGAGAAGTCTCTTGTGAATCTGTGTTGCCTACACTGCTTTTTGCATATTTGTTTTTGTGCAGTCATGCTCCTAATCATATTTGTCTATATCCTATAGGTGTCAAATTGGTTCAATAAAGTTTGATAATAAAGAGAAGCTTTCCCAGTACAAATATGATTTTTTTTTCTGGATTTCAGCCTACAGTTCTCAGGTATTGATTGTTTATGTACAGTTTTATTCTAAAGCATATGTTGTTTAGATTCACAAAGAGTGAGGATTGTCATATTTCAGAAATCTAACCTTGTATTCAGGCATCTCCTCAAAGTAGTGACCTCTTACTGAAATCATTCTACAGAGAAAAGAATAAAGCTACTTTTTGTTTTAGTTCTAGTTAAAAAGCACAGCTATTAGAGTATCTTACTCTCTTTTCTAAATAATCTCCCAGATTATTTAATGTTTTTGAACTCCTTGCTTTGAAATTGCTATAAATAGGTGTCTCTAGGCATTATATTTACCTCCATTTGTCCCTGTTCAAAGTTGCTCTCCGTTCATCACATATTCATTACACTTCTGTTATTGTTTTCTTTCCATTATGCCCATTTACTTAAGGAAATTTTGCGATCTGTCACATACTGTATTACGATATCACAGTCATTCACAGAATCACAGAATGCTTGAGGTTGGAACGAGGCCTTTAAAGATCATCTTGTCCAGCCCACTGCTCAAGCAGAGTCACCTAGAGCAGGTTGCCTAGCACCCTTTCCAGATGGCTTTTGAACATCTCCAAGGAAGGAGACACCACAACCTCTCCAGACAATTTATCCAGTGCTCAGTCACCCTCACAGTAATGAAGTTTTTCCTTGAGTTCAGAGTGAGCTTCCTGTGTTTCAGTTTGTGGCCGTTGCTTGTCATCCTATTGCTGGGCACTGCTGAGAAGAGTCCGGCCCCATCCTCCCTACATCTTCCCTTCACGTATTTATACATATTGATAAGATTCCCCCTCAGTCTTCTCTTCTCTGGGCTGACAAGTCCCAGCTCTTTCAGCCTTTCCTCATATGAGATATGCTGCAGTGCCTTCATCATGTTGGTAGCCCTTTGCTGGACTCACTGCAGGGGCTCCATGTCTCTCTGGTACTGGAGAGCCCAGCACTGGGCACAGTACTCCAGATGAGGCCTCACCAGGGCTGAGTAGAGGGGGAGGATCACCTCCCTTGACCTGCCAGCAATACTCTTCCTAATGCTTGTGGGCAAATCTTCCATTAAGACCCTTTTCTGGAGACTTGGCCCTTTATTATCTGCTTATTCTCAAGCCTCCTTCCAGTTCTGGAAATCGTCCCCTTCCCAACGAACAGGGTGTTCTTGGTTTCCATTTGCATTTTCAGAAACAAGTCATACTTGAAGCAAGCAAGTGAAGCTTTTCATGAGACAGCAGTACTCAGGCCTTTGAACACTTTCACCCTTTGTCTTCTTTAAGCTCAATCTTTTTTGGGGGGGTTCATTTTAGGAGCTACAAGAAACATGCAAGAAATATTCTGACAAATTAAAACGCAGTCAGGAAATAATGTTCTCGGTTTCCCAGACACTTGTGAACTTGCTTTAGGATTGAGTAGGTTTTTGAGGATCTTGCACCCACTCTGCACTACTAGGACAGATTGCTTTGGGAAATCATTCTTCAGTCAGTCTTTGATCTCTGCTGTCAGCTTCCTCTATCCCCAACTGATTCAACAAGCAGAAAGTTCGCCCTCCTCAAAGACTTGTCCTGTGTTTCTCTCTCTATCTGTCAGTCTTTAAGTGTTTGTATCAGCATTTGGTTTATTCACTACTCTTTCAGGGAAATTTCAATGCCATCTGTGGACCATCTTCATCTATTTTGTAGTCATGTCGTTGTCCCAGACTACTTCATTTTGGAAGCTGTTTGTATTACTTTACATCGTCTTTTGTGAGAAGGGCATGACACAAGCCCTAAAGCAGTTGTCTTAGTTCGCATCCACCAGGACAGTAACTGTGGTAGCATATTTATAAATCGATCAAAATTCCATCATTATTCACCACTCCATTTCTGAAATCAGCGCAGTCTCCCGCCTCTCACACAGCGATGGGTTGCATTGGGAGACAGCTTGACAGTATGCAGTCCCTATCTTATATATGAAATCCTGAGGGAAATGTTAGGATACTTGCTCAAAGTGACATTGGGAGATCCATGGCTAGACCAAAACTGATCCAGGTAACTGCAGTTTATGCCTATATAATTTATATTAATATAAACAGAGATTAAAGGAACAATTTAGTTGCTTAAACATAGCCATTTAAATGCTGTAAGGTACCTGAGACATCCACACAGGGCTGACAGATCGTCACAGGGCCTGTAGGAGGCCTGTCTTCTTCTGGAGTAGTGGCTGGAGTCCAGGTAATTTGTCCTAAGCCCTCACAAATGAGACCAGATGCTTTCATGGTACAACTGAACTAGTCCCTTAATTTCATGTAGTTCAAGATGCCAACCTATGTATTGAGCGTGTTAGAAAAGATACTTATTCTGGAAATAATAGGTAATATAGCCAAAATATTACCATATGAAATTTCTTACCTGAAGTCAAAACTTCATCACCATATATATTCCACACATCATAACATAACTGCTTTCTTATTATCTAAGTGTAGAAATATTGTTTGGATTTGCACCATATTAATTATTTATACTAGATAAGGCTGTGCATTTGGGCTTTCAAAGCATAGAAGTGCTGTCAGCACAGGCCTTATCGTATTTAGAGAAATTATGTTGCATATCTGGAAAATGAATTCGGACGAATGCAATGTAATAGTGGATTACGCTCTGCAAAATGTGAGTAGTTGAATCCAAATCTGAAAAGGACTTTGAAGTCTTTAAGACAAAGGCATGGTGCAACTGTGACATAGTACTAATCTTTTATCCTCTAAGTTTTTCATAACCATGGATAACAGGATATATTTCCTGGGCAGACCTTTGTTCACTGTGTTTATCTATTATGATAAAAAAGTCAACATTTTTCATTAATTTAATTTTTCAAAGGAGCTTTGCAGCGAAGCAATCTTCTGAACTACTAAATTCATAACTGTATGACAGTGGAAATCAATGATGCCAGAAGTGGAATAAAGCAGGGTGGAATTAAAAGCACTGGTATTGTGAATTTGGTGCTTTCATAGATGGCCAAAGTTTTAGTTGCAGTACAGTACCTGTTTTGGTATTTTTTCTGTTTTAGTGATATGTTTATTTTCTAATACAGGGTAGAGCAATGCACACATGAAATGCAGCAACTCTGAGGAATGCCAAATTAGAAGGTGATGAAATCAAGGAAAATTATTGTATTATCTTCAACATAGAATGAGTTGAGAAAATGCAATAAATGTGTTGTGAGTTTTATCCACTGTTATAAACATAAACAACAGATGCAATGTTAATATACAGTTAAATCAAAATTGTATTTTGTGCTGTTACTGTGCTCTTATAAAGGCTTAAGAACAAGTAGTAATTTTCTTATGCTTTCTTTGAGGAGATGGAAATAAACATATTTGGAGTGAAAAATGAGGAGTTCTGTATTTTGCTGTAGTCTTCCACAGATTGTGTCCTAGACTGAGAAAGAAAATTGAATGATTTGTACTGCTTTATACTGGTAAGTGTTTCAATTCCAGCCAGGAATGTGGCACATTCAGCACATTCCTTTTGAAGACATTCAGAGACATTTTTCAAAACCACCTGTCTTCAGTGCAGTATCGTGTGTTCACGTGGCCATATTTTTTTACCTTTTTTTCATTTCTTATCACTCTCCAAACTGCTTTTCATGAGATACGTTGCATTTTTTTCAGTATTTGAAATTCTATGAAATGTGTTTTCATTTCCAGGAGCAGAATTTAAAGTTTTTGTCAGAGCAATGGTTATTTTAGCATGCTGTTTTTACGGCAAGCATAGAGTATAAACCAATTATGGCTTAACTCTTGGCTCAAGAGCAATGTGAGATACTGTCATTAATACTAGATTGCTGTTAGTTATAAGGCCGAGATTCTGTGATTCCCATTACTTCTTCCATATTTAATCCCTTCATGTTATAAATTAACTTTGTAATTAATGTATCCTAATCTAAATTGAGTATTTTTCACTCTAAAATTTGCATTCTGCTTGGTTTTTTGTATATTTGCATAGCCTAGGCTTGAGGTTTGTAAGCTTGGCACCACATTTCCATGGTGCCCAGTGTAACTGGTTTGTCAGTAAACATAACTGATTGATACCTAAAGGCCCAGCCCTGCAGTTCATTTACTGTTTAAATTTAGGGTTAAATTTGGGCTTTTAAGTGAGAAATTTGTAAAAGTAGAAATATGGTATCTTTCTGCTCTCAATCCTGTTGCTGAAAGATGTTAAATATCACCTATATAAAGACAATATAGAAATTGCAGTTAGGTTACAGGCTACTTCATCAACCATGATGAAGAAGGTAATGCCAAAGCCCCAACTCTTTGTGAGGATAACGGTGTTTGGGATGGAAAGGCTTTGCTAAAGCTAAGGGAGTAAAGGAGAAAGAGGGGCGATTCACTCATATATTCATGGCATTTGAGGTTGGTAAGGGCTCACTGCATTATTTAATTTGACCTGTTTTATATCGCAGTTCATTACATTTGAGCCAGTTACTCTTGTATTAAGTCCTGTAACTTTTTCGTTAATGTTTAAATGGCATTTATCTGAAGCATTTCTCCCAGAAGGAAATCTGTTTTAATTTCAAAACATCAGGAGATACAGACTCTACTACTTTTCTTCTTGGTTCATGGGAACATTGGTCGACAGGAACACTGAATGGTCCAACAGTGTAACAGGGCAACGTAGTGTTTTCTAGCAGATAACCGTCTTCAGAATTAAAAATGCATGCTGTTTCCATTTGAATTTCCCTCGTTTTAGCGCCTACCACTGACTCTTGAGATGCCTTTTCATTGCTCATTCAAAGTCCTCTTTTGTGTTTAGTCACCTCTTCCCGAGAAGATGCTTATATCCTTTAATTAAATCACCTCTGGATTTTCTTTTTGAAACGCTAAATACATCATGCTCTTTATGGCTGTCTCTGAAATTGTTTTTGAGGCCCTTGAATCAGCTTTGTGGCTCTACTTAATGCCAGGATTGATCTCACCGGTGCTGTTCTTACTCACTCCTTTCTCAGCTAGGCGTCCCAATGAAGGCACTGTTCCTTTTCTGTTGCAATATTGGAAAGGGAGTCCATATTTAGTTATTTGTCTACTGCCACCCTTACACTTTCCTCAAAGATTATTTCTCACTTGTAGGTGTGTTGTGTCTCCCTTGCTCCCTTAGATGAGGTTCTACATGTGACTATTTTAATACATTTTTAATGGACTGGGCCCAGCACAGCAAGAACTCACTTTATAAGACCATCCTGTCAACCTTCTCATCTGAGTTATCCACAGATTTTAAAAGTTGAGACTTTATACTTCCTTAAAATTATCGATGAAAGACTTTAATGGCAACAGGCGTTGTACCAATCCCTGCAGAGCACAGATAAAAATGCTGCCATTCAATGCTTGTTCCCTTTAGACAATTTTTTTTAGAACTGTCATTTAGACAATTCTTAATCCATTTAACATGTGCACTATTGATATTGTATAGTGCTAATTTTTTAATCAGACTGTCATGCAGCAATAAGTCAAATGCATTAATAAAGTCTAAGTCTATTACATCCATGCTATTACATTCTACATTTATTACAACTAGACTTGTAATTTCATCAGAGAATGAAATCGAGTTTGGCTGACAGGACCTATATTCCATAGAACCATGTTGACTGGCATTAATTATATGCCTATCTTCAACATTTTTTCTTCAATTGAATGTCATCTGAGATGTTCTTTTGTATTTTCCTGGACCAATGTCAGACTAATCCTTTAGGTGATGTGGCTCATCCAGGTCTGTGATCTCTGCTCTGTGCTGGCCAGCAAAGCAACTCAACTCAAAACAGCGACGTCCCATATCGCATATCACAGCCAGAGCAATTTCTGTAGCGCGCAGAGATTTCTCCTAGTACAAAGCGTAAAGGAGCTGTCCACTGACATCTGCAACAAATCACTGAAACATTTTTTGAAGCTGAAAATCCTTTTGAAAGAAATTAAATCGGAAGAAAACTTTCCAGTACTTAATGCAATCCAACTGTCAATGGCATTCAGTCCGCAGGACCAGAGCAGAGCGGGTCCAAAGTAACCCTTTGTGAAATGTTTGCAGGTGTGGACATGGGGCTCTCGTAAGCTTAGTAGCTTACTATCAAAAAAATTGGCTGCCAAAGAAATCCTAGGAACTTAGTAAAGAAAAGTAAGAACTTTTTATAGCTGTACCATATGAACCATAAAGCTGTGCCATATAGCTGAACGATATGTACCTGTAAATATGGAAAAAGAATTCATTACTTGTCATGTTGTGCAAATTTTTAGAAAAAAAGCATTATTCTTTGTTCAAACTGATAAATAATCTTCTCTATTTTAAAGTCATTCAGCTAGTTTTTCTGAAAAATATGGCTGTATTACTCAGAAAAAAATATCAGTGAACAGCACTGTGTACCTCAGTTTTCAGTGTGACCTTTTAACTCCAGAATGGTAAAAAAAAGGAAGAAAGAAAAAAAAGTAACTGTGATAGCCACCAGAAATACATTTTCTAGCAGATTAGTGATTTTCTGAGCCATATAAATACTTCTAAAATTTTCATTTACTTTGTAATTCATAGGACCTCTATTAAAACCAATAATACACTTAAAAAAAAGTCTCTTCTTAGATGTACACACAGTGTTGTAGCTGTGGTATGTGTTACGTTCTGTAGGCACTAGAATTGGGTATGATTTCCTGTGGTCCCTTTTCAGGCAGAGTTCCTAGAATTTGAGCGAAATTTTATTAAGATTCCCATGGCCAGGACTGCCCATGGTGACACACTTGTTTTCTTGCTGTATGAGGTTTACATGTATGTTAATACAGGTGCATAGAAGACCGTGAATCACATTGAGAAGGTAAAGCATTACATGCTGTAAAGCAGTGATTCAGAAATCCATAGTGGATACTGAGCCAAGCGCATCCTCTAGTTCAGTGGTGACAAAGTCACCGGAGTTACTGGAGATGCAAAGAAGAAGGTAAAAACAAAAACTGTAGAAGCATGTTAGGACTATTTTATGTCTGATCTATTTTACATTTTTCTTCCAAATAATGGGAAGAAGCACCCTGAAAAACTGGGAAGTGTTCAGAAAATCATGAGTGGTGGGAAGAGAATATATAGGGAATACATAGGGAAGAATACATAGGAGAATACGTTGACTACTCTTTGCCCGAGAAGGATGCAAAAATTTCCATAGGTTCAAGGGCAGATTGGACAAATATCTGAGAAACAGATATACTGAGGGCAGGTAGACCATTTCAGGGTCAGAAATTCCCCGAGCTGAAAATAGAGGCTGGGGGAGGTAGTCAGGAGTTATATCACGTATGGTTTTTTAACTGGGGCATCTGCTTGTGGCCCCAGCTGGAGACAGATGCTCAGCTAGAGAGAAGCTGTTGATCTGAACCAGGACAGTCCCATGTTCTTAAAAGAGTCAAAAAATGAGTCAGTGTCCAACAGTGGGATTAACAGTGGAAAGACTGATCCATTAAAAATGCTCAGAAAAGAGTTAAGGGATGACTTTATAGTGGTCTGTCTGCATGAAAAGATATTTAAGTACACAATCTCAGGTAAGTAAAATGCGTGTTCTCTTTGTTTTCATTGTTTGCTTCTTATTAAGTGAGAGGTATTAACCACTTGATCAGGTTACCCTGAATTCTGGGGGATTTTCTGTCAGCTGGATTCTTTTGAGTCAAGAACTATTACTTTTCTAAGTACAAAATACGAGCCTGCTCCAGTGAAATTCTCTCATCTCTGTTAGGCAGAAGGTCAAATGAAATTACCTTTACTCTCCCTTCTCCCCTTAAAAATCAATCAATCTATGATTGTTTCCATCCTTTTCACCCCCATTACTTTGAAGGTAGCAAAGGAAAAGTTAAGTAGATTGTCGAATTGTGGGTTCTCAGTGTATTATTATCTAACCTTTGCTTACTTAACACATTGCTATTTTAGGGGGGGAAGTGGAAATTTTATTATCGATAGCTACAGCATAATAAAAATCCCCAGGCTAGTTTGGAAAAACAGATGCTCAGAAGACTTCCTACTTTTTCATGCAATACTTTGCATATTCACTAGGGCCTAGGCTTTAGCTAGGCATAAATTGGTTTTGCTCCAAAATCAATAAGCTTAGAAATCTGTATCAGCTGAAGACCTGTCACCTGTTCCTTCCAATTATGTTTAGACATTTATATTTATGTCAGAAAATGTATGAGAGAGATTGTTATGAAAAAAAAGTGTATTGCACTAAGGAAAGGGGAACGAATATGCACAAAAGTAGAAGCTGAGGGACTGGCTCTTGGCTTCAGTGTTTTATACAGTAGTGCTGGGCTGGAACCACTGAGAAGCTGAAGCTCTCGGCCGTATCGGCTCTGTCTATAGAGGAAGCTGATGGGCATGGTCTGACCAGTGCCATATTTCTAAATCTCAACCTCCAAAACAGGGTGACTTGTCCAGGCAGTTGCCCGTTGGGAGGTTTTCGTGGCCAGTGCTGAGCCTGGGAATTGTGTGGCTTGGTGGTGGTTGACCCAGGCCAGTGCCACACTGGCAATGAGCAGCATGGCTGTTAAGAAAACCATTAACAACCTTCGATTAGTTTTATCCTTCCACAAGCTTTGGTGCCTCCTATATTACAAGACTTAGAGCCACGTGGAGTATCTCCTGGAGTTAGGCCCTTTATTTCAGTGGGTAGAAAGAGGCAAAAGAAAAGCATGGCAGGAAGGCGTAGTTTCGTCGTTGCTTAAATTTTATAACTTATTCACCCAGGGCTGGACTAGCTGGAGATGGAGCCACATTTCATGCAGCGGTGCGCTAAGTGCTGGGTGAGTGGGTATTCGCAGATGAGGTGCTCTCAAGCCATCCTTTTGAAGTTGCTCCACTTTGCAGGAAATAATTAAATGCTTACTGGATACAGTAAGTTAAAAAGAATGAGTATGCCTCTATAATCCGTTGGCTTTGGCACTCACCTGGGAGATGATTAAGTAGGTGAGACTCTAAACACTATTAGGAAGAAAAAAAAATGAAAGGCAGAGGTGTCACTCAGATGTCTTTTTCCTTTGCTCTTTATAGGAACATTTTTGCCAGTTTGAATCCCCACTGAAAGAGCTCACTGTAGCTAATCCTCTGAGAGTGGCTATGTTTTCTAAGTGGGAAATGGATATAGGATAAACAGACAATCTGCTGTTGGCACACAGCCCTCTCCGCTACCGTGTAATAAAGTCTTATCATCTGCAGCTAGGTTCTTCTACGGCTAAGCTCATTCAGAAGCTGAAGGAGAACTGAGCACCATAACTGGAAATCCAGTAATGGTGCCTATGAATAAAGGATTTCTATTTGCATATTTCATAGCAAATTAAATTACAGTTAGTGATTCAATAAATTATTTTGAAAAACATGTTTCAAAGTTTGAGCTTTTTTGGAGGGGAAGCTTCTAAAAAATATTCATACTTGTTAAAACTTCTTGGAAACGTAAAGTGAGGCATGCTTTTACTGCTGAATATTATAAATCAGCTAATTAAAAGCAGTAGGTGTGCTGAAGATACTATGACCCTTGGACTAGGCAATGCCTGAAAGAGGCGCTAAGGTGAAGAGCTAGATATCCCTGAAAGGACAGAATCAATCACTGATCAGTTTAAATTGCTTCAACCTGTTAAATTTCTCGTTAAAACAGGCACGCAACTTTTTCGAAAGCAAATGGGTTGATTGTTTCTCTTTGATTTTTGTCTTCCCTATTTGAAGAAATCTTACAAAAAAATTGATTAGAAATACTTCCATGTCTTTTTTTTTTTTTTTTTTTTTTTTTTTTTAATGGAGAGCAGTGGTTCCTTGGTTGGGTGCCTGCTGTTTTTTGGTTCTGTAGTGTCCCAAGTGTCTGAAACGCAAACCCACACGATTGGTCTGTGTTTGGAATCGAGCTTATGCCTAATGCAAAAAGTGACTTAAGAAGTTAAATAGAGAGAGTCCAGTTTCAGTTTCCTTTTGTCACTTTGGCTGCAGCAGAGTCATGTCCAGCACTGAGGAGCTGATAGTTTCCACATACAACTTAGGGCAACCTCGGGGCATCTTCTGATTCCTCATGTTAAGGTATGTTGCAACTGCAGGGAAATTGTTCTTTTTTTGTTTGCTTTTTCTGTCCCCTGCGACTGTTTTTTCTCTGTGCTTTTTATGGTTAATCTGTCCCACATGAAGCCTTCTACTAATCTATTTGCTCATGTGGACCCAGCTGATTGGTCCAATTTCCATAAAATTATTGAGAAGTAGGAATGCTCACCACAAATGACTAAGATTGTTGATGGTAGAAATAGCCACAACATATCCTGAAAAAAAATCCACTAGATTGTGGAAAGGCTTTGAGGAAAATTAGAGGTGAATCTGATATTACCTCCTTGCTTTCCCTCTGAGGATGAATATTGATTTTAAACGTGCATCGGTTCTACCCATCTGTTCGCTGCACATCTGAGGATTTTTTCCTTGAGGTCAGGCTATAGTTCTCAGAGTAGCGCTGTTATTTCCTTACTCAGAGAAAAAGAAGAAAGCTGATTCTTTGAACTTCTGAATTAGTCAGAGCAGACAGTGTTGACAAGATGTAATTGCTGCTCCAGCTGAGAGGTAAGGTAATGCCTCTGTTGTTTTGAAGTTCTTTAAGAAAACTCTCTTGTGGTCTAGACCTAGTTGTCTTAGACATGCAATTTGCTCCTGAGTGATAAGAACCTTTCATAAGGTTTGCATCAGCTTAAAAAAAGAAAAGAAAAGAAAAGAAAAGAAACAGAAGAACTAAAGTTAGGAGCCACTTTCTAGTTGCGTGTTGTAGGTTTTGCCAGAGCTGGACAAAACACTGGCCATGTGTTCCCCTTCTTTAGCTTACACAACAACAAAATTTCAGACCTCAGCTTCAGCTAAGACAGACACTGGTATCCTCCCTGGTAGCCCATATAAAACTGTGGAAAACTGGGATGAATTCCCGCCTTAATTCAAGCTAACCATCAGTTTATGCCAGAATGTAGAAAGGCAATCTCACTTCATTATCTGTGGCTTGTATTTTCATTCTTATAAACATGTAATCCCTTTCTATTAACCTGCCGTCAAATTCTGCCTTCAAATAAATGAGTGGATTTGTCTGGCTTCAATAGTGGTGGTGCACGCGAAAGAGAAATTCAGCCGTCATTTGCCTGGACGGCATCCTGGTGGACAGCACCCCGGTGGACAGGATGACATGGCTTTAGCTACAAGTTGCATGTAACGTGTATGCTTTCTGCCTTATAATCTCAGTTTATTTTTGTTGTATTGAAGCACACTAGATAGGAACCAACTTGTTTTTATCAGAATTTCTACGATGGTCATGTTGCAGGTGTCAGGGATGTGTCCCCTTTTGCTCCTCTGCATTCTAGACTAAATGCAGTCCTCGTCTTTTAAATCTTTTTGAATGTTATCTTTTAAATCTCTTCATAGCTAACCCCCCTCTCTATGCCTCATTTTCTTTTCTTCATTTCAAGCGGCCCAATTAACTGATGTAATACTGTCATACTTCCCCCGTTATATCTCTTTAGTGTGTGCTAGCATCTTTTTTGTTGTTTCATTTCTCTTGGTATTGAATTGGTGTTTTCACTGAACTCTCCTCAATTACTCATAGACTCCGCTTTTTCGTGTGTGGTGACAGCTAATTCAGAAGCCATCAACAGACCAGATTCAGCTGTTGGTTGCACTGCTAGCAATCCAAGGCAATTCTATGAAATCAGTGTAAATGAAATCAAAATCTGGCCTAGTGGGATCAAGAAGCTTATTACATTGCCACAAAAAGGCTGAGCGAGCCAGGCAGTTTTCTTTTTCTAATATTTCCTTATGATTTAACTGAAGAGTAGAATATATATATATAGATAGATAGATAGATAGATAGATAGATATTTCACTCATGAAGATATTATGCCAACAAAAAATGTCTACTTTTCTAAATTCTCGTTATGTGCTATTGTAGCACTCAGAACAATGGAATTTGATCTCAGACTTTGAGATGTCTGAGCGTTCATCAATCTAACTATCAAATAGTTACAGTGAAAGAAAAGTAAGTGGCCTGATCCTTTATGTTTTGTGAAGCTGGGTCTTTCAATACTATCAAGAGTAGGTAGACACATAAGGAATGAAAAAATAGTGCCCATAAAGCAACAGAAATTAGAAATAATATATTTTAACGTGCTGTAAGACATGCTTATCTTCCCTGAACTTCATCTGCTATCATAATGTTCAGTCCTGATCTCTTTGATGCACTTTGAAGCCCATTGGTATTCAGGGGTTTAGAAAACATGGAATAGTTCAAAATCATTTGTTTGATCTTATATAAACATGTCCTTGAAGTTTAGTTTTTATATTCAATTGTTTTATCCATTTCTTACCCAATGGCTGATGAAGTCCAGTTTCCTACCATCAAGACAATTTAGAGTTATAATTTATCATATTTTAATGTAGTATTTAGAATAAAATATTTAAAATTATTTTACTAGGTGTCAATTACAAGTTTTTAAGAACTACTCAGTTTTTCCTAAAAGATGACAAATTGCTGTCTTAACTCATTGTCTCTCTGGCTAGTTTATCTCATGATGGTCTGGTCTAAGCTGGCAGATGTAGGCATGTTTATAAAAAAATCTGTAAAAGGGCTTGAGCCCAAATGCCGGAATATCAAAACACTGGGTTTTTTTCCAGAAAAAAAAAAAAAAGAAAAAAAGGACTGTGCTTTGGATCTCAATATAAAAAGCTGGATATGCATGAGCTAATTCAACTAATAACATCAGAATTTATTTTGTCTTTTAAGGTAAAACTGGCCACACAGAGGCTGTACGAGTAGTATATCAGCCAGAAAACATCAGCTTTGAGAAACTGCTCAAGGTCTTCTGGGAGAATCATGACCCGACACAAGGTAGAGTGATGAGTGAGCCAGTATTTAATTATCTTACTAATTACAGCTGGGATAATTAGTGCTTGAGCTGTGTGGAAGAGATGAACCTTGAAATCACACTGGAGCTCAAGAATATGATTGCAGACATTTATTGACAGAGAAAGAGGGAGCGAGAGAATGAGCATACAGAAACCCGCAGTACCCCTCCTCCTTTACAGCTGTCTGGGCTGGGAAAATTCCCACAGAGGGACACACTAGACAATAGAAATTTTTTTCAACTTTGATTATGACAATTTCTTCCATAATGCTATCTTTTGTCTCCTAAATTAAAGCATATTTCCGTACAGCTTCAGAGTGTGCGATTTTATTTGTGTCGAGGACCTTTATCCCCTTAAATGTGGGGTTGGGGGGGTTGTTATTTACGTTTTTTAAGGACTGTGAATATCTTTTGTGGTTAGAAAAATGGAACAAAAAAGGATAAAAGATGGGATGTAAAGGCAGCAGCATATTAGCTATTTGCTGCTTTCAAGTCTTTTGATTTAATTTATCTTTCTTGGAAGAGGCTTCATGATGACATTACACACATCTGTGCAAAGATAAATGGGAAACTGTGTTGAGAAAACATTTTACATGTTTATATGGTTTCAATAAACATCATCCTTTCTACCATTTCCCAGAAATACGACGTTCAGTAACTCATTTCAATTTTTTAACAGCTCTCCCAATTATGCCACTTGTTACTACATCTGGGAACCAAAAATGCAGATGATACCTACAGAATAGGATACCATCTTGAGAAGTAGTAACTCTGAGAAGGACCATGGGGCTATTGTAGAGAAGTGCCTTCCAGTGAGCCCGCAGTGCAGTGCTGTAACAAAAAAGGCTATTACAATTCCTGCCTGTATGACAAGGAGAACATCAGTCGGGGGTAGGGAAGGTATCTTCTGCATGCAGAGTAAAATCCCAGTAAAATAGAGCATTATTTGCAGTTTCAGTGTTGACCTGTCAAGAATGATACAGAGATGTTAGGAATTCGAAGGAGGGACACAAAAGGCTGTATCCACAGAGGCTAGAAAAGTAACCTAATGCTGTGAATAAACACATTCAACTAATTGAAGGGATATGACAATATTATCAAGCCACCTTTACAGGTACTTACGTGAGGAAAAGATACCTCATAGGTATCATAGGTTGGCAAGGCAGTCACTGGTAGGCTGTAATAAGATCCAGTAGCTGGGAGCTGAGGTTTGAGAAATTCCACCTTGAAATGAAACAGTTTTGCAGCTCTGAGTGTGATTAAATATCAGAGCCTTTTTTCCATCACTCAAGACTTTTGAGTCTTTAAGATGAGATCGTTTCTCATTTTAAGAGGTGCTTGATTCAATTCATGAGAAGAAGTTCTGTGTTTGTGTGTCAGGCATGATGGCCTGTACTGGGATCCGTTGATTTATGAGCCTCCCTCATCAACCCACTCCTTCCTAGTTGTATGTTCAGAACAATTTGTCTGCACCGTCCTTGCAACACTTGCAGCTCTGCATTGATATAGTGGCTATCTTCAAACTGTGCTTCATGACCTCAGTGGTTTGCTTTAGGGGTCAGGAATGAAGTTTTCTGGCTACCTTATGTTGGCTGTATTTAGGTCTTCTTTTTGTTCTGTTTTTCTGTGGCTTATCATAGATTGGCCATAACTGGAAGCTGGACAAGTGTTTGATATAGCAGAGAGAATCCTATTTTGAGATAACTGCTTCATGGGTCTTGCTCACACGCTGGGAGTCACAGCTGATGACCAGGACTATAGGATTTTTCACCTTCCAGAGTAGTATGACCTCTTCTAAAAAAAAAATCTGGGCATCTGACACTTATTCAGTGCTCTGCCGTTTCTGTAGTCTTGGCTTTGACAATGTATATTTATTCCCTGCTGGTGGCACACATACTGTATAGTTCAGTCTCTAAAGGACTCGAGTGCTTTAGGCTGACTGAAATACGTGTGCTGGATATAACAGGATCTGGGTGAGTTTTGATAAATAGGCCAGATCAGATGATCTCATGATTCCTTCTAGTCTTAAAGTAATGACACTACATCTTTATATTCACCTTGCATTCTCACACAACTAAGGCTCAAAATAGTTCTAGTCTCTGCTTTCAGAAGAAGGTTGGATGCTGGCAGATGTGTGGTTCACTCTTTGATTTCTGGCAACTGAGGAAACATCACCTAATTAGCCCGGGCACAGCGCCACACTAACGTGGCTGTATTCCTTCTGGGATGCGAGCGGATATCTATGCATGACAATACTGTGTAGATATCCAAGCTATTCACAGCCATTGCAGGCATCTGTGTGGCACTGCACTGCTTGGTGTAAGCATACCTAAGCCTTTTTATAAGCTCGACTCAGTAGAGTTTCCAAATGGTTCTTCCATAATAATTTGCAAAAAATGAGAGCATCATTTTATCCATTCAGAAGATGCCAATCCCTGAAACCTTTGTATATTCTAGATGATGTGGACAGGTTTCTTTGCTTATACATTTCTATGGTTGTGTGATGGTAAACTCTGTTCAAGACCTTTGCAAAGCTCGTCACATCTCTACCACTTTTCTTGAAATGAAGAAAACCTGACCCTCAAGGTCCCAATTTCAGATTCCTGTGTTTCTTCTTTTAAGATAGGGATGGTCTGCATAAATACCCTTTTCATGTTTGAGCCATTAGCAGGAAATGTTCCTTCACCTTCATCTATATCTACCCTTAACTTTGAGTTTGCTGTGGGAAATGTGGTTTCATGTAAAGTTACTGAAAGTGAGAGTTATCTCTTTGACCTACGATATTTTTCTCCTTTCCTGAAGTTCAAATGTGTGTGAAGTCTTATTTAGCGGGCCGTATGGGAATGCACTGTTCAGACTATCAAAGAAGAGATTTTTGCTAAGCAGTTAAATTAGGAAGATTTCTTGTTCGTGAGATTCTGCACACTCATTGGATGAATCCAATGTCTTATATAGACTGCGAATGCTGGATTGCTTGAATAGAGTGCTCGCTCAAAAGTAGAAAAGCTTTATTTGGGGCACTGTCTTATCTTTTCCCCATGGAATTTTCTAATTCTGCTGCAAAGACAAAACAAGTTCTTATGTCATTGAACAACAAGTACGGAAATATTTGTACGTTTTGTTTCCAGTTCCGTTGAAGGACTTTTCAAATACTGATCTAAGATGGGACCAACTTGCTAAAGAGTACGGACAGGCAGTTCTATCATTCATTATCGTAAAAGCATATTAATGTTCAAATGTTTCCTGCATTCCAAACAATTGGACCTCCTGCCTTCAAGATGAAACTGGCATCTCACTGGGACTCGAAGTTTCTCTGGGAGGCAGCCTGACTCTTGTTTGTTGAAGTATTATGCAGAAGGCAACTGAAAAGCAGGAACCTTTGATCAAGTCAAACAGTCTATGAGTTGAAAGAGATTCTCCCAGATGAGCATTTCCTAAGTATGGGGCCCTGATAAAGTCATCCTTGACTATTAATTTAGGCTGTATTTTATAATTCATTACATCTGGGATACTAAAAAAGCAACAAACAAACCCCTGACTTCTGCCAAGTGGCATATGGTTGTCATCTCTGTTCAGCCTCTGATGCACAGATCAGCATCTTCTCTCCTAGGAATAATCTTATCTATAAGAGGATTGCTCTGTATAGCTCGGGAAGTGCTTGGGGTGGTTGCTTCTTTGTGACTGCTACAGAAAAAAGAGAATGATTGTGATATGCTGCAACTACTGCAAAAGAAGCATTTCCTGATCTTGTGGAAAATCACTGTGTGTGTCGTTTTTTTTCCCAAAAGTTTATGGAGGCATAGGTCAGAGCTGTATTGTCCTGTTCTTGCGGTAAAGGTGACATTCTCAGAACCTGCAGGATTTTTAAGATATAAGCCTGACTCTCTCTTTAAATTGTATCCTTACTGAATACAGAGGTTCTGCTGGCACCTCCACGCTGTGAGTCTAGGGGAATGTGGATTTTCAAACCATCAGTTTGTCTGTGTTGTCCCCAAGACACATAGTGTAGTTTCACAGTAGCTGTAAGGTAATTTTAGACTTAACCATTATGGAAAAGGGCAATTCTATGTCATCTGCCTGACCAGTCTGTATGATACTGCCTCAGCCTGTGTGTTGATGCTGACAATTGCAAAGTTCTCTGATCAAGCTGAAAACTAACCCAGCATGAAGTGAAATCAAATGTAGTTTTCAGCCAGGGCTTGCGTTGCCAGAAGCGTGTTTGCTAGTGGGACCACCGTTCTGGCATTAGCACTGTCCCAGGGTTTGTGAGCCAACTGGGAAACCCAACTTTGCTTATGTTCAGGGAGGAAGATGTCATATTTTATCCGATTAGAGAGTTTTGCCATTATTTGTGGAAAGTCAGAAACTATTTCTCCAAACCTTTTCAAAAATATATTTGTTATTAGAGGGGTCATGGTGCAAAGGTCATTCCTGTAAAGTGCACTACAGTTCGTAATTATCCTAACCCTGAGGTTGTGAGGTTGAAGCCTGCCATGTGTCAGAGATTTCAGCCCAATCTAAGACAGCTTTAATGCAAGGCTTTTTGTTGCATCCAAACAAATGCAGTTTCCTTCTCTTCTTTAAAATTTATTGGGGGCAAATGAGGAATTCACTTTTCTCCTTACCTCTTTTCTGTCCTGAAGAGGAGCCAAAGCTGTTGCTTGTTTCGGTGGTTCTGCTCCCTGCCTTTATCAAGAGTGCCTAATCCTTCCCAGCCCACAAGAAATAAGAGCTGCTACAACTACAGCCCTCTGGAGTGAGCCCCTTTGCACAAAAATCTTTCATTGCTGCTTCTGGCTTTTGGGAATTAGAGGAAGGAGCCCACTGAACGTCAGGACTCTTTATAGTTTCGGCAGCCTTCTGACTGCAGGGTGAAGGGCAAAGACACCAATGGCCACCGTGTCCCAGGGGGTTCTGGACATTTACTTTTAGGCTTCATGTTTTTAGTGTGAATATACAAAAAAAAAAAAAAAAAAAAAAAAAAAATCCCAGTATCTAATCTCATTTCTGCTTCTTTCTGTCATGAAGAAGTCCTTATCTTGCCTGTGTTTATACAGGAAATGTTAGCAGAACTGATGTTTTTCCAGCAGTTCAGGACCATCTGTACTACAACAAACTCATCACCTGCCAGATTCATTCAGAACACCTCTTAGTCCATATGTCTTGTGCATCCACGATGAAGAAGAGATGTATGAGCCGTTTCTCCTCCCTGTGACTTTCCAAACAGTTTGGCATTTAGCCTTAGTGCTGATACATGAATTCTCCGGATTAATATCTGGTTTTCATTGTGCTGACCCATTTTAGTTGCAGAGGGTATATTTATTTCTCACCAGTTTTGAAGGACTGTACTTTTTTTAGACATTGCATAAGGAGTCTATCATCTGCAAATAATTAAAATTAGACACTAGAAATGACATTGTATTGCTAATGAGCAGATGTGTCTACTTATACCAGTGGAAGAACAGCTGTACACATAAAAAATGCTACAGCAACCCTAAACCAGCATTATGTATTCTGCTACAGGCCTGTAACTTCATTTAGAGATTAAAGAACAGGAAAAAAGTAATCTCTCATGTAAAATATAACCATTTTTGATATTTTTTCACATTTCTGTGAGTCTGTTCCCTTTATATTTCGTACAAAAGTTGCAAGACTCAGTTTAAAGCACAGAGCACCTTAGTCTCATATTTCAAATGTTATTAAGAGCCCTGACGATTCCAGCATTATTGCAAGGTGTAACAAAAAGAGTGGAAATGCAAAATCTATTGTCACTAGACATATTAAATAGTATTCAAAATAGAATTACCAGCCCCTCAGGGAGCCATTCTTGGTCCAATACTCCTCAAAATTTTCATTAATGACTCAGAGGATACAGTGGAGGGGATACTAATTAAATCTGTGGTAGAGACAATGCTAGGAGGCTCTTGGAGGAAAGGAATAAAGCACAGCTTTGTGTTGATAAATTAAAAAAGCCATGGAAATCAATATGCTGAGATACAATATAGATAAATGTACATTGGTTCATGCAGGACTGAATACTCAACAATAGAAATAAACACTATTTCAGTTGGTTGGAGAGCATTTGCAATGTGATCCATCTTTTTGGAATGGTCTGGGAATAACCAGAAAAATGCTGATGCTGCATGCACTTTGAGTCCTCTTGAGTGTTACAGGGTGCCATATAGAGTTCCATTTTTGTGGAAAACAAGGCAAGAATGCATGTTGTCACAGAGCTGGCATAAAGTCAGGCAATGGTAGTAGTGCCTAGTCTGGAAATCTTTTCATAAGAAAGTAGGCTTCTCTTAAAGACTTACAGACAACGCAGAAGTATAGTGCCACCATGTTCTTCTCAGTAGCAGCAGGCTTGAGGCACAGGAGAATCGTGCCCAAGCTTTCCAGAGCTTCTTGGAACTATAAGGACAGCCAAGAAGAAAGATACAGGTCTCTTAAAGCATCCACAATGTCTTCTCTTATCTTCAGATCCTTCTAAATCCCCCCTTTGCCAATGAAATCTCAGTGGTGAGATATACTTGACTGATGTCTAGCTGCTACCTCAGCCACCAGTTTAGTGGGTCCTTGCCCATTGTCACCTCAGAAATACCTGTGGTCTATACTTTTTGCAAAATAGCAAAAATACCCTTTGCCAGTGGTGCTGAACCGTTCTTGCATTTTGAGAATGCAGCTTTGTTTCTTTCATGAACTGAGATGCTTAATTCAGCTTGCCTCAAGGATGTTATGTTGTTTCTGTTCTTTGTCCTTTCTTTGGAACTAAATATGCATTAAAAATAAATACTTATTAGACTGTTTTGCGTCCCCAGGAATTTCTGCTGTCATGACCTAATTTGCATATTAGACTCTTTTAATTCACATAAATTAGAATAGACTTTTTCTGACCTATATTTCCAGTTTAGGAGCTGTTGTCTTTCCGTATCACAGTGAGAAGCTGAGATTTGACTCTGCATCTTTTTAATGAAGGAGAGCGTTAGCTCGTGCAGCGGTTGCTGAGATGGCTGAATCGTTTGCATTATAAAGCGAGCGGTGCTGAATCAATTCTGGCTCAAGGGCAAAAGTCTTTCTGGGCTCTGGTTTCTTCTTACCTTTAAAACCACTTTTAGCTTATTTTATATATGATGGTGATGTGTTATCTGGTTCTGCAGAACTACTGAAGATTAACTTTATCTTCTAGTATTGCTGCAGTCAGTAAAATGCTGCCCTGAAGATGAGAAAAGCCAGGGCATCAGTCTTTCGTAGCACTGAAGACGACGCTGTGACTCTTCGGCTGTGGGAAGCGTGCACCCATTACTCACAGGAAGGGATTCCTTTTGTATAGACCTTCTGCATCAGCTAAGAACAAGTTTGGAAAGTGCTTTTGTTCTATTACGATCTACCTGAGGGTCACTTCTGGGTTATTTCATAATTATAGCATAGCTGTGGTTCATTTTAATTCAGGCTTGTTGATTTTTAATTTCTGCAGGACAATCTGGACTTGTCAATGCTTGACTGTGTTCAGTAGTTTTCAAATACCCGTAAAGTCAAAGGGTACGTGGTGTGAATAGCAGCAGCTAGATTTGCAGGCATGTTTTTTTCAGAATTAGAAAAGAGCAACCTAAGAAAGTCTATTCTCGCAGCGTCTTTTTTGGACTGTTCCTAATGTTTACAGAGTGAAAGCAATAGGCAAAGTTAAAGCAAAATAATACCAAATGTTCTTTTCTTCTTCAGATAACCCACTTGTGAATTTACTGTACTGGGGTCTAGAAATCTGAAGCAGTGAAGCGTGGCATCATTAATCATAGTTTATGGTGATTATTAGTAGGCTTTTAATCTTTGTTTTCATGTATAATTAGGTACAAGAGGTCAAAGCCAACTCTCTTCTAAACAACAATATTTTCAGTGAATGACTGTTTTTCTCTGTCTGCAATTTTCTCTTGCATATTTATAAGAGCACACTTGTCTGCGCTTTGAGAGAGCAGTGTCCCATGAGTTTATCTGCTGATAAAAGCAAATGACAACATTGTTATTTTATTATCACTAATTATTTTTATTACTATTGCAGTAGCACCTGGTGGATCATAGCAGATTTAGATTTGCAGTGTTAACACATGCTAAGACATGCCTAAATATAGGCAAGATATTGGTGAGCGACAGACAAAAGAAAAGAGAAGGCACATGAAGGACGCAATAACAACACAGTAACAGGTCTGTGTGGTTCCACAGCCCAGCTCTGTATAGTACCTGATCTGAATGGTTGTATTTCTTAATTACATTTCCTCACATGACCAGTAGTTGTCCAGTTTTTTGTAAGCATCACAACAGAGCTAGTCTATGATGAAAAGAGTTTCATGACCTCCAGTCTCATGCAGATCTCTCTGTTCTCTGCATTTATCCAGTGTTGAATAGCACTGAGATCTTGAATCAGATTCCTCTGGTCAGTACGGACATGTCAGGTTGGAGATAGTATGAGAGAAAGCCACCTAAATTTAGGTGTCCGCACAGGCATGTGTCAGCGCCTGGATAGTAGGTGAAGATTTAGTCAACAAGGTCAGATGAATCTAGGAATGACTCAGTTCACCCTAAATTAGGCACCTGTGTTTGGTCACCTGTATCTGCCTGTAGGGGCAGGTTTTGGCTGCCTAAACCTAGAGGCTTAGTTTGAGCAGCTCCAAGATGTTCTGTCAGACAGAACGCAGGATTTATGAGAAAGCCTCAACCTCTTGGAGCAGCAGGATACATCACTGTGCCAAAAAGGTCACTGAGCCCCTGTGGTTTGTCAGTTGGCTCCCACCCGATGACAACAGCACAACTGCTAACTACTTAGGTCCAAATAGGTAGCTATACCTTCAGAATAACTCCAAAATAAATACTGAAATTTTGTAGTTAAAATTGATAGATTGCAATGTAATGAACGGTGACTTTACTGTCAAAACTTTATAGCACTCTGTGGTTATTTATTTCAAATTCTGTATGAGCTAATAGATAAACTATACCTGTCTATCTGTTCATTTATTCCCTTAATGAAATACTGTTGTGTTTTGGAACACATAAGAAACAACCTACTAATTTATAGTTTACCAGGAATATGGACAAGTAAAATTATTAATCATTATTTTCCTAGGAATTTTTCCTAACTATGTACATAGAATCTTGGCATGAAATCCAAGCTTAAAATCCTTATACTTAGTATAACTTATTATACACGTGATTATGAACCACAGTGGAGTAACTCAGTAGCAATCCAGTAGCCCAGGCTGGCTTGGACAATTTTTCAAAACTGATTTTGAGAACCAGAAGCTACCAATATCACTAGATATTCCATTGAGGACTGTCCTCCCTGTAGCGTTACTCTGTATTTCTGTTGAATTTTGAAAATTTGAGGGGGTTGTAAATCAAGATGTAGTGGTTGCATCAAGTATTGTTAAAACATTTCACCTCTGTCCTGTGTTCATCCCACCCTGAGACAGATTTTTAAGGGAAAGGATTTCTGAAAGGGCCTAGTGTCCGCTGGTTACGACAAAGGAAGTATAAACTCTTGTCTAAAGCTAGTCATTTAACTTTTGATTAGATATGAGTATAAAAGGGATCCTACAAAATATTCAGATGCCATTAAGGATTACTCATGTATATATTCACCATTCCATTTGCCTGTTTTATGGGCTACTGCTAAAGAGGTAGTTTGAATTTGTAATTAAAAATGGATGAAAAACTCTGTCTACCAGTAACATTCAATACTTATGCTTTGTGACTCTGTTGTAAAAAACTAACCTATGGTTTTATGTGGGCTCAGGTAGATCATGCACTTCATTCAAATGTCAAAGGGCTTTCAAAAATGCATTTAAGCAGTGTTATCTCTGAATGAACTAATAAAAAACAAAGCATATAGGGAACTCTTCTGTCAAACAATGTCTGCATTTGGAGTTTCTACTTGTGTGAAATACTTGAACTATCTTGAGATGCAATTGATGAATTTTATAGCTGTGGAATAATAATTCTAGTAAAAAGCAAAGAGAACTGATTAGAGATAGGTCAGAACTTGGTATACCACTGCCCCTTCTAGACGGCAGAGTCACCTTCTGATAATAATAGAACCCTGCACACACATTTCCACAAACAAAATGCTTTTTCCCACCTGCACTGGTAGATAATTTTAATTAATTACTCTTTATCTCAGTCCCTATACTAATTCCCCTCCTTCCCAGACAGTTGGGGTAGAAAGTGAGTGAGAGAGGATGAAAGCGTAGAACACGTGGCACAGAAACTCATCTCAGTACAGGTGGTGTTGAGAGCACCCCATTTTAGCCTAACCCCATGGGAGCTCTTTCCTCAGTGCTTCCTCCTCTGGAATCCCTTTGCACCCCTTCTGCAGCTCTGTTCTCCTCTGGTATTTTGCTGGAAGAAATAAGGAATCCAGGTATCATGTGCTGGGTAGCATAGATCAGAGCCAAGCCTGGCCACACAGAGAAAGAGGCATTACTGCATTGCAGATGCTGCAAAATCATGGTAATATTGGTGCTTTATAATACTGCTCATTTTCATTGTTATTTTGGTTTTGTTGTAGCAGCATAATGCCAATCAGTGGTGGGAATACACAAGATATCTTGTTGCTACAAATTGATGGCAGCACTTCATCCCCCTAGACTGCAATATTACTGGAGGTGTCCTGTTCTCCCAAAAAACCTTTGCTAAAAACCTTTGCTTTGTGGCAAAGCTTGTTCTCCTGTGTTTCCATCTTTCTGAAGAACCGCATCTAAAAAGTTTCTGCCTAAAGAGCTACTGTTACTTTGCACAATGAGCAGTGTATATTGACTGCCGTCAACAGTGCTTATTTACACCAGCGTTGGCAACATTAAGGGAATGAGTTTGTTGTGGAGTTTTTGTCCTTGGAGATATAAAACACATCTGGACATGACCCTGGGCCACCTGCTCTAGGTGACCCTGCCTGAGCAGGGCGCAGGACTAGATGATCTCCAGAAATCCCTGCCAACCCCAGCGAGTCTGTGATTCTGTTTCAGCTTCAATGCTGCATCAGAAATCCTGGAAACTTGTGGTTTGATGAAGATTCATGCCAAAAAAAAAAAAAAAAAAAAAAAAAAAATACTTGTCACCAGATACTTTTGTAACTGAAATGAATAAATTGTTCAAAACAGGTGAACATTTGTTATCTTTAATGAGCAAATTAGTGTAATGTTGTTGTAGTTGTAATGTTCCAACTATATATGCAAGTCAGAGTTTCCAGGGAGAGGCAAAGGTTTTAACAGACCAAGTGATACAGGTGAAAAAAACTGATAAGCCTTTGGTTCTTCAGTTTACAAAACTCTTTTATAGGTTGAAGTGGATGTAATCATTAGAGCTCTTCATTAAGAAGCCTTCTAGTGGTTATTCCAATATGGAGTGTAATAATTTAAGGGCTGGGTGTGCTACTGTTTTCAAATACAATAATAATTTATGAGAATGTAAATTGTGAACAGTTTCCCAGTATGAATGAAGAATTCTGATCTGATATATTTTGTTCTGTGCTCTTTATACACACATGCAAAATACTACAGTAAAATCAAGGATATTCAGGATCATGCCTTGGGCTAGGAAATGCACCAGCACCTGCTATTACAAGAGTAAAATGGACTAATGTTTTTATTCTCCTTCAACTTCATAATAGTTATCCTGTAGGTTCCTTCTTGACACTAAAAAGCACATGTACTTAAAGCTTTGTAAGCTTTGTGGTCTATTAATGATATAAAGATTTTCTTGAAATCTATACAAGCTCAGTAATTTATTGTAATCTTCTGAAGAAACTCTTTTATATTTCATTTATCCTTCCTGCACCCCAGAATCTTGAAAACCACCAGGAATTCTCAATCCATAGCACTGTAACTAACAGCTTTTCAATTAACATATTTCTTCTTTCATCATATGCTATAGTTTTACTTTCCCTTGGCAACTTTTAAACTGTGTAGATGTAATCATTATAGTGAGTGATGACATCAAGCCAGGGTGACATGGTGCAATTGATTTTTACTAAATAATTGCATGATGAGTTGGAGGAAGGAATTTTATTAGTCTTAACTCAGCAAGCATTGATTGGGGAAAGGAAAATGACCAATCATTAGATCAGGTTTCTGCAGGTATAAGAAAATAAGTGACAGCTACAGAAAAGTCTATAAATCACAGAAGAAATTATGATAAAAATAAGAGCTAGAAACTGCCCTTTAAAATTTCACTGGGCGGCACGGAGTAACAGACCTGAGTCATTTGTCTCCATTATGCCTGGGATCCTCTGAAAATAGTGAGGTTGAAGAATGATGCTATTACATTTTTTTTATTATTTTTAAATGGAGAGAAGATGAGAAGTGTTGCATAAGTATTACTTTCAAGTCATTAGAGAGGGTTGAGTCTTCAGTACAAGTTCCTGATTTATTTAATAAAATAAATGAAGTCTATTTTGCTTGCACCTTCTATAGGCATTATATTCAAATTATATTTTGAAAGGTTCTTCTTGTTTGCAATGAATCCTCCATCTCTGGAGCAAAAAAAAATATGTAATACTGGGAAATATATGTTTTTGTTAATGCTGTAGATGTTTCTATTTGTTATTGACCTTAAGATACTATGGAGTTAGGAAAGACAATGACCACTCAATCTGTAGCTTAACAGCATGGTAAGCACTTTAAGTGACAACTCTTTGGCTCCAGGCAAGAAGCCAAGAAGCTCCAGCCAAGATCTGATCATTCAGTTCAAAGGAGAGCTAGTATTTGCTCTTGTTCCCAAACAAAATGGGAGCTTAAACTAAGTCATTCCTACCCAAGTGCTTCAGAGAATATTAGAGTGTAGGTGAAAGGACTTTTTGTGATTAGTCTAGAGTCATTTCTTTGACTGTTATCTGCTTTTTGACTAATGATAGTTTCTCCAGTGGCAGTTTGGTAAGGCTTTTCTCATCTTGGCAGCCCATTATCTTTGCTGAGTTGCTTTGCCTCAGATGTCAACAGCAAGTGTCAGTCTTCCAGCCCCAGGGTATGTTTGTTCCTGTTGCTGTTGGATGTACTTGTGATCAGCTGGCCAGGGAGACAGATATTCACCTTACTGCCAGTTACCCTCTTTCTCCCTTGTCATTTTTAAGGTTCTGCCAGATGAAACAGGGTGGTCTTGCCAAGCCTGGGCTGGCTAAAGTAGTTTTGGTGTCAGATATTCCTGCAGGACTCACCTTGGAGTTCAGGAATTTGCCTTTGCTCTGGAACTTCTAATATGAGATACAAGTCACTCAAATTTCTACTTCTGCCACAAGGCACAGGCATAGAGTAGCCCTAGGAAATCTGCCTGGTCGTCTCTAGTTATAGAGATTTGGATCAACACTAAGAATGATTCCTCTGGATGTGCTTTTGTGACCAAATGGACCAGGTCTGATGGGGGAGATGACATTCTTCTCGAAGACATCTCGTAGCTTTTTCTTCTGCTGGAGAAGACATGGCTTTTGTTGACTCGAAGTGTACTGCTGCAGATGAAAGATTTCTCAGTATTTTCTTATTCTGTCATTGCAAAGTTTCTGAAAGAGTTGGTGAAGGTGTTTCTTCCTGTCAGAGAACTTATCCCTCGGGGTAAACATGCCATCTTAACATCTCTAAGAGGCAGCCTGGTTGTTACTCAGCCCAGTAGGAAGAGAAGGTTCAGCTCCTAGTAACAGATTCCCCATATAAGTGAGGGCTACAGTTATGTTCAGGATCTGCCCTAAATTTTATCCTTAAATTGGCACTGGGATTTCAGCTGAGTCTGGCGAGAACTGAGAGGGATGAAAACATCCTGCCCAGTGTATGACAACATGCATACTTTGCAGCAGAGGCAGAAACATTATGGGTCCCTTTAGATACCATTATGGCAAAAACAAAATCTCCACTTAACAGTAGTTCTTTGCAGGTTATACACAAAGAAAGAATTGAAGACATCTTGCAGAAGAACAATTGTAGGCAATCAGCATTCCCCTGTCCTGAAAATTTGCTGCTCTGAAGATGTTCAACTGATGTTCTGCAGAAATTATTCCTTCTTTCAGCAGTGAAGATTTAGAAAGTCCTAATTCAGTCCTTTGGTCTGGAATTAGAGCAAGATCAGTTACCTCTCTCAAAAATGGAGTTTGTTACAAGTAGAAAAATTACTTCTTTAAGACTGCAAAGGTCTCATTCTCAGAAGTCTTTCTAGAGAATTTCTAAGGGAAATCTTATCCTGAAATTCATTCATTACTGATTACTGTTTGCAACAGATAACAGTAATTGAAAGAGATTAGTTTGCTTAAGTTAAGTCCTATCAAATTACAAGAGAATTTGTAGACAAGGTGAATGACTTGGAGCCTTTGGAGATTATTTTTGTTTTGGTCACCATAAACTAAGTTAGTGTGTCTACCTTTTCATGTCGACATATCAGGCTAGATTCAGGTTTTAGTTGTAAAATTATAAACGGAGAATAAGATCCTTGACTTCAGTGAAACCATTTTCGTGCATGGAAGATCAGATGTTGGCTCACTGTCTCAGCAGAAAGGTTGTTGAGAGTCTAATGTGTATTCTGTGTAGCTAGACTCAGTGGCAGTAGTGTTAACAAACTCTGATAAGAATGGTTTTTGATTTAGTAGTACAAAATACCTTCTAAAACCTTTAGCATCTTTATTAATTAGTCATATTTTTGCATTCATATCTGAGGCCTAATATGTATAATTGTAGTATTATGTTAACTGGGAGAGACAGAATGTCAGCGTGGACAAAGTAAGAAAGATGTTTCAGAGAAGGAAGAAAAGTTAATGACAGATGACGTTTGTTGAATTTTTAGATAGCCAAAGCAGAGATCATTGCTGATTTAGTAGACTTTCTTTCAGATGAAAAAAATGTTAAGCTCAATCATCATACTTCGTTTTTTCTAGTAAATTAAATTTCTTGCCTTGTTTGTTACTTATTGGGTTAGTGGATTTCAGCAAATAAGAGTTGCCAGAGGGCTTTAAAAAATCAGTGACGGACCCCTTGAGAAGTAAGTTTGCACATGTGAAGTAGATTACAAATACAACAGCAACAGTGGCATTTGATTATGTCTGTATGCATTGAATTTATTTTACTTTACCGTCCTGTAGGCTGTGTGGTATAGTCAGACAATGCATAAGCTATTTATCAATTGAGATTTTGGTACAAATGGATTTAAATTACAAATACAAATAAATGAGATTTTAGCTTAGGTGATTGGTCACATGAAAACCACACTTCCAGGCAATATTGACAGTTTGTGTTCAGTCTTTTTTGTAGGTAGCAGATGATGTAGCAGTGCAAGCCAAGACGTCAAGGCTAGGAGGGACCATTATTATCATGGTCTAAACTCGTGCATAGGTTTAACTTAATAATTTTGTCACTGAGTCACATCTACTCTTTGAGCTAAGGAGCGTCTTTCGGGGAAATATTTAGCCTTGATGTGAAGACCTCAAGAAATGGACATGTCTTTACATAGATTGGTCCAGTGATTAGCTCTCTTCACTATTTGAATGTCACATGCCTTCTTTCTCATCTGGATTCGTATACTTTGTTTTTCAAATGCTCTACCTACTTCATGAATTTTTGACAAAACAAAAGAGCATTTCCACTCTCAGGTCATCTCCTTATGTAGATATTTATGAATCAGAATCAGTTCTCCTCTTAATCGTCTCTTCAATAAATTAATTAAGCCGACCACTCTGCTTTAGTCTTCACTGCTAAGGGCAGCCCTCATGAATCCCAGAGCCTGGATGTGAGGGAGAAAGTCTGGAGAAGGGAAGACTTTCCTTTGGTTAAGAAGGATAGGATTAGAGACCTTCTGGGCAGGCTAGACATCCACAAATCCATGGGCCCAGATGGGATGCACCCATGGGTACTGAGGGAGCTGGCAGATGTTGTTGCCAGCACATTCTCCATCATCTTTCAAAAGTCCTGGAGAACTGGAGAGGTGCCTGAGGACTGGAAGAAAGCCAATGTCACTCCAGTCTTCAAGAAGGGCAAGAAGGAGGACCCAGGCAACTGTAGGCTCATCAGCCTCACCTCCATCCCTGGAAAGGGGATGGAACAGCTCATTCTGGATGTTGTCTCCAGACATATGGAGGAAAAGAAGGTGATCAGGAGTAGCCAGCATGGATTCATCAAGGGGAAATCCTGCTTAACCAATCTGATAGCCTTCTCTGATGGAATGAGTGGCGGGGTAGATGAGGGCAGAGCAGTGGATGTTGTGTACCTTGACTTCAGCAAGGCTTTTGACACTGTCTCCCAGAACATCCTCCTAGAGAAGCTCAGGAAGTGTGGGTTAGACGAGTGGACAGTGAGGTGGATTGAGAACTGGCTGAAAGGCAGAGCTCAGAGGGTTGTCATCAGTGGCGTGGAGTCTAGTTGGAGGCCTGTGGCTAGTGGCATCCCCCAGGGCTCAAGACTGGGTCCCATCCTGTTCAACTTTTTCATCAGTGACCTGGATGAGGGTGCAGAGAGCCTCCTCAGCAAGTTTGTGGATGACACCAAGCTGGGAGGAGTGGGTGACACACCTGAGGGCTGTGCTGCCATTCAGAGAGACCTGGAGAGACTGGAGAGTTGGGCGGAGAGGAACCTCTGAAGTTCAACAAGGGCAAGTGCAGAGTCCTGCACCTAGGGAAAAATAACCCCATGCACCAGTACGAGCTGGGGGCTGACCTTCTGGAGAGCAGCTCTGCAGAGAAAGACCTGGGAGTGCTGGTGGACGACAAGTTGACCATGAGCCAGCAATGTGCCCTTGTGGCCAAGGCCAATGGTCTCCCGGGGTGCATTGGGAAGAGTGTTGCCAGCAGGTGGAGGGAGGTGATCCTGCCCCTCTCCTCAGCCCTGGGGAGGCCTCATCTCGAGTACTGTGTCCAGTCCTGGGCTCCCCAGGACAAGAGAGACATGGAGCTACTGGAGAGAGTCCAGCGTAGGGCTACAAAGATGATCCGAGGGCTGGAGCACCTGCCCTGTGAGGAACGTCTGCGAGAGCTGGGCCTGTTCAGCCTGGGGAAGAGCAGACTGAGGGGGGATCTGATCAATGTGAACAAGTACCTGAAGGGAGGGTGTCAAGGGGATGGGGACAAACTCTTTTCAGTTGCCCCGTGTGACAGGACAAGAGGCAATGGGCAGAAATTGAAGCACAGGAAGTTCTGCCTGACCGTGAGGGGGAATTTCTTCCCTGTGAGAGTTTCAGAGCCCTGGAGCAGGTTGGCCAGAGAGGTTGTGGAGTCTCCTTGTCTGGAGCTGTTCAAGGCCCACCTGGATGCAACCCTGTCTAACATGCTCTAGGTGACCCTGCTGAGCAGGGAGGTTGGACTAGATGATCTCCAGAGGTCCCTTCCAACCTTACTGATTTTCTGATTCTGTTACTATTTAATGGTGCCCTTTGCATATATTATTTAATCTTGTTTATCTTCTCACTCAGAGCGCTGTGCGCAGTAGCTCATGCTAATCTCATACTCTTGAAGTGCCTGCTGGAAACTGGCATCATCCTCCATTCACAGTGAAACTACAGTGATCCTCCATTTATAGCAATTTTTGTAATCCACTTCCTGGTCAGTTGTTAAGTAGTTTGTTAAGCAACAAATAGATTTATGGAATGCTAGTGCTTAAGTACAAACATCAGTCAGCATTAACCCATACTGGCAAAACTAATGCTTTACTGCTCTGTAGTTACTTTATGCCTAACTATTTATTAGTCCCATCTTTTTAATATCTCCCTATCACCTGTAAATATCTCTCAGAGAAATGAACAAATTATTGTCTGCCTTGCAGGCCACACTATTAAGTATTGATGAAGGACATAGTTATAGTTTTTATGTATGATAATATAACTTTTCACTGCTTAAAATGTAACTCAAATTATCTGAAAACTTGACAACATTTTTCAGAATCACATTTGCTTTTATATGCTGTTGGTCACTGAAAGGGCTTTTCATCCAAATGCCTCCTTTAAAATATTTCTTCATCTTTCAGTTCCTAAATATTTCAGCCAGGTTTCACTTGTTTTATTTTACTGTGCTTTAAGCCAATTATTTTCCATTTCCTTAGAAAGTTCAGGAGAGATGGCAGTTTTCATGATTTAATTTTGGTGATAGCATCTTCCCTCCCCCCTCCAGTATGACAGATCTTTTTCTACCATTTGCCCTTTGCTGGGGGTGGGGGGGCATCAGCACCTACAGGTGTTACCTGCTTTTTCTCCGTAGTCCTGGTATGTGATGCTAACCTTCAAAGTGGCTTCTGTAGGCCAATAGCAGTAAAAGGCAAATCCCAATGATTTTCAGTTTGTCTTGGGTTGCAAGCGTTTGGGAAGAGTCTGCTTGTTTGAGTCTGTTGCTTCAGAAATGAAAGTCATTCCTGATTTCTCAGTCACCCAAGTTCACTTCAAACATCAGACAAACGGAAAATTAAAACAAGTTTTGTTACAAGAAAGCAAAAAGTTATATTCTTGAATGCAAAATTGGGAGCAAGGTTATGAAAAATGGAAATAAGACATCAAAACTGCAGTTTCAGATCGTTCTTAATGTTAAAGCACCTCTCCAAGACTGTTGTTTGGTTTTACGGAAAGACCCGCAGCAATCCTAGCTTACAGTATTGCTGCCTCCAGTGACGGTGCTCTACCATGAGACAGCTCTCTCTACGCTGTCCTGGCTCAACTATTTGCAGCATCTAGCGATGAACAGGTCATGGAAAAAGGTGTGCGTAGAACAAACACTCCTTTGGAGGAAGAGAGCTATCTTACAGCTCTATCTGTTCCCCGACATCACTCACACCACGGATATTCAAACCAGCATGCCAGCCCATGACAGGACACGGGGGAATGGGCATGGATGGTGGTGAGAACCAGCAATGCCTTTGGCCAGCATAGCTGCCTAATGCTGCCTAAGGCCAAACCGCATCCGGGCTGGCAACCTAAGGGAACAGTATCTAGTAAATCTTTCTTTCCTCCTGTTTGGCCTGTTATTTTGTAGTTTCTTAGGTAGAATCTAGCTTTGATTTTGCAAATGCTTGAGCAACCATTTGTACAAGTAGTCTTCTGAAGAGATCACACGTATCAACAAAAAGGGGGGTAATCCTTAACCAAAATTAATCATTTATGGTATGATTTCTGGGAGTTACTGGTTATCAACAACTAGGATTTTGTTTTCATGATGTTAGATATAAACAGTATCATGTGGTTTTGCCATCCAAATTATCACAGGCATGTTGAGAGAATTTAGGAGTAGAGTTTACTTATATACCTTTGTTTTATACCTCCCCCAAACTCCAAAGAATTGTGGGAGGGATGCTGGTCCTAAGCATTACTCACTGTATGACAGTACTAAAACAGCCAAGCCTTCTCCGTGCTTTCTCCCTCTAACATTCCTCTTTCAGAGGAATACTTGGAGCCCAGATTTGAGGGCTTCATAAGAGCCATTTTCTATCTCCATAAATGGTGGGGATACTTGGGGTTAATAAGTTAGCTCCAGACTTAATTCTACAACACATGCATACTATTCTTTTAGCAAAATCATTACTTTGTTTATATAGGAGAACACTAGTCATGTCCAAGAGAATTTTTAAACACCCATTAAGATGTAATGCTTCAGTACAAGAGAGTTTTTAAACACTTGCTAAAATCAAAGATTTTTTTAAAGTATTTTCATCATTCAAAATAAATATTTTAAGAGTATCTTGATTGCAGTAACTGCAGCTTGATTATTTAAGGTTTTACATCTATATTTGACTACTATGTGATTTACCGAAATGTAAAATGCTCACATTTAATTTGCATGTCATTTAAACAGAGGTACCAGAATTGAATCTTTTCAAGACTATTTAACAACAGAAAGGCTTGGATGTGCTCTCTCATCGTGATGCTCTCTCTCCCCAGGAATGCGGCAGGGTAATGACTTTGGCACACAGTACCGTTCGGCCATCTACACGTTCTCCCAGGAACAGATGGAAGCTGCCTTGAGATCTAAAGAGGATTATCAAAAGGTAACATTGGGTGGAGCATGGAGTTGCTTCACATATGGTCAGAGTTCAGAAGAATTTGCCAATAAGCACAAACTCATTTCCTGTTCTATTCCTTTCCTCCATATTGCTATTGGAGCTAATTGTTCCAATATTGAACTTTGATTATGTTTATTTTAAATTCCACGTTTTGTGCAAGCTTCTTCATGTGACTCATTTTGATGACTTTATGCAGACAGAAAATATTTAGTTGCCTGTGTAAAGACAGTTTTAATCTGTTTTGAAACTATGTGGGTGTGCCAGAGCAAAAGCCTATGACTTTAAGGCCATGCAAGTGCATCTGGACGCCGTACTCTGAAGAGTCTAGCAAAACTCTCAGACCCCAGAGTTCTTGAACTTTGAGGGTGAGTCCTGATCACTACTAGAAACTTGGCAGCTCAGGATCACCCACCAGATGATTGTAAGATGCCTCTATGAAGCCATTCTATAACTTGCTTTGACCTTGCATGATAACCAGTGACTTAGTAGGGCCATCTGTTTTCACGCTAAGTTTTGTGTGACGGAGGGTAGACCATTGCCCTTCCTATACACAACACCATTTAAATTCATTGCAGATGGATTCTGTTTCTTCCCTGCCACAGGGGCCATTATAGGCCTGGGCTGGACTAAAGACAAGGGATTACTGTGCCTTAAAGACTCCTTTGCATTATACTAAGATGGTGATGAGGCAGAGCTAAAATTTGGAAGCTATAAATTAAGTGGTTTATTTTCATGGAGAAATATGTGTGTCAAATACAACTAGCTGCATACTTTGTCCACTCTTGAGAAGTGTCAGGTTGCAAAAGTGCGCATAGAGTGATAAGCCCTCCGAATTTACATCCAGTGAAGTTAGACTATTTTCCAGTTACCAGAGTGGAAAGTGTCTACATAGGGTTGCAGTAAGAGAGTTGGAGGAGTTAGCATATATATTTTTCTAAAGATCAGAAAGGTTTGTTTGAAGGTTTTTTTTTTCTATGAGGGATTATTTTGACTGTTTGACCTAGCTGATACACTTGTCTGAGACCTAGATTCAAAATCCAGTTATGGTAGCTAATGATAAAAAGTTTCATTGCAGCCTCATTCAGCTTTTCTCTCCCTACTGCCATACTACGCATTATTTAACATCTCCTGCTGTGGCATCTGTGTAACGTAGGAACTTTGTACTTGCAGTCTGATCTTCCTAGCGGTCTTGTTAATGAAGGATCTAGATTCTGCAGTAAAGATACATAAATTCTTACAACATGTATGAAATACTCACTTGGGACATCAGTGCAATATATAGTGTAACTATTAAGTGGAATTAAGAGAATATTACCTTCCATGCATTCATGTGACTTCACTGAAGTGTTATTATGTTGAAAAAACATGGGTTTTGGTGAATACCTAATGTTAACAGTAAAGATCTGTGTTTGCAAAGTAAGAGGGTATCAATCAGATGCACATACGAAGGTACAAAAAAAAGGCATACTCTCATGCAGCAGCTTGATTTTCATAAATATGTGTTTACGACATTTGTGGGCTGAGCAATGTGTGCCTTTGCAGGGCTAGTTTGTACATTCAGTTATTATTTTGCATGCAAAGAGATGCTCTGAGCTGCAAGTAACTAATTTGCAGATTGTTGTTAGCGGTGTGATAACTGTGCATGTAAATTAAGTATTCAATGGCATATATATTTTCTCATGAGTAGCTAAACACACGAAGATAAGTCAGTCTCACAGGTGTTTATCCTTCTGTGAACGCAGTGGTTTCTGAAGGCTCCATATTCGTACTTATCATGCAGAACATTCTTCTTGTTGTTTGCCTTAGATCCATTGCTTTTCCAAATTGTTTTCTGTTTCCTTTTATTAACATCTGCTGACCAATATCACACTATAAATCTTAGAGCTTTCAGTTTGCTTTCCCAACTCTATTATTCTCTGCTGTTATTTGTCATTAAATTAATACTGACTTGAAAGCAAAATTACAATGCAGGAGATTGCAGTATGATGTTACAGAAATTTCCATCATCTAACAGATTTTCTTAACGGCACAATTTAAAATTTACCTACTTTGAAGTCTATCACCATTTGAAAAGTGTGTATAATTAGTACATTTATATAATTAGGCACAACTCTGTAAGTGATCTAATGCAGAGTTTGTTTTTACACTAGAGTAAGTAGAAAGAAGAGGCTAAGTTGCCAGCTAAGGATACACAGCAAATATGTTGTGAAATTCCTAAAGGAAATTCAGTTTCCACATATTATTTACAACAATAGCTACAATATTATCTACAGTGGTTTTGTAGTAGCAGTTAAATGTTTGTTTTGGAAGTGTACTGACCAAGCATTATATTCAGGAATCTCTTTTTATATTAAATGCTTTGCATTACATTATTCTAAGGAAAATGTAAAACAGCCAATTTCCTTATTATTGCAGTAATTTAAAATAAATATCAAGCTTTTCTTGCAGTGGCACATGCATTTTTAGGCACCTGATAATGACAGATAAAAACATATGAAGGTAGCATAACGTGATTTTTCTGAGATACACAGTAGTGCATCTCACACCTTACATAGTGAAGAAGGGAAGAGCAAAAAATGGTAGAAGTACAATAACAGCAAAGTGTACAAATGAGTCTCACAGTTTTCTGACACAGCAAATGAATAAAATCACAGGTAGTTTTTTTTGTTGACTAAGTAATTGGGCACATGCTCTTAGATGTCTTTTAAGATCTTTAGCAGAATTAAGAATGGCCTCCCAACGGAGAAAGATATATATGCTAGATTTTTTTTCATAAAGCCAGGAATGACTGTTAGTTGAAAATAAAAAATTTTGTTCACTGATGTCAGAAGCCATCCACTCCCAGTTTCATGTCATGAATTTCTGCCTTTATTGCAAGGTAGCCTGAAGTGGTCCAGCTCCTTCCTAGAAGCCAAATAGGCAGGTTAAGGTATATCTATCTTTAGCATGTGGTACAGACTGATTGGTGCAGACTTGTGGAACAAAACGGTTTGTGCTGAGGACTCAAAACATGCTATCTACATTTCAAGAGGGCTTGCTGTTGGCTAGTTGTAATCTGGCCCCATGAGTGGGGCCTGGAACATGTGTTCTGGTTTAGCTCCATCAAGAGGAATGGAGTTCATCCATTCCAAGACCACTCTGTGATGGGAACCAAAGCATGGTAAGTGGCGATAATCGGGAGATTCATTTCAAAAGCACAGTCCTGCTCCAAGCTAAAACGCTAATGTGGACTACATAGAGCAGTGCTGTGCTTGAGCAGAGAAATACTGCAGGAAGAAACACTCTACTAAGGGCACCATGTTCCTAGCTCTTACCAGGCCTATGAGAGAGAATCAAAATGTGCCCAGAGCCCAAGTATCCTGCAGGGTTACATCTATTTTAAGTTGTGAAACTTGCTGCTGATTCATGCAGCTGTTTCAACAGCTGAGAAATGGCAATACAGCAAATGGCAATATGCATTGAGCCATGCGTCTTTAGCTGTTCATGAAGTTGGATGCATACAGTCAGAGTCAGCTAATGGTATTATATATTATAATACAATCCTGCTGCTGGTAAATTGTGACACAATGGAAGTGTAATCATAAAAACACGAAATGAGGGCCAGGTCTTGGTGAAAGTACTGTGAATGAGCTGTTCCATCAATTTTGCCTGAAGCTGAAGTTTTTTAATACAGTTGAACCTGAGGTTACTCAATTTTCAAGACAGTTGCTAGGTTAGATTTCGTTTTCAGATGAATTATCTGGGCAATAATCCAAACAGAAAAATTAGGGTAGGAAGAAATTTGTATTTATTTTTCTTGAATCAGAGGTCTACGTTTGTTTTGTCAAGCTGCTAACACTGGGTTTTCAGGCTCCAAGGATATACTGAGTCCCTCCCACATGTCTGGCTTACATTAAAGAGCCCTATTTAGTAGCCTTCAAAAACTAGCAACAGCTCCGTGTCCTGTTGCAGGACAGTACCGACAGTGAACGTTGTGCAGAGAGGAAGACACAGGTCTATTACTTTGTTAAAAAGGACAATATTATGCAGGAGAAGATTCTTACACAAAGCAACTAAAGGGCCTCTACATGGATAATTATGAGTGAATGAAGTCAGACCAGTCACCAGTAATTAAGGCCAAGGTGTAGGCTATGACTTCTTAGCTCTTGACAGAGGTGCTGGGTGTTGTGAGCAGGTAATAAGCTTCTGACTCTTTATATCCATGAGAAGGGGGTGAGTTACTGTCATTTCTTCTGATGGTTGTAATTTGGAGAGACCAGTAAGGGCGCAAAGACACGAGAGAGCAGAACTGCTGGCATTTTATGAAGACATTAAAAATGTGGCCTTTACTAAAGACCAGAGAACTGGAATTCAGTGTTTTTTTACTGAACATATAAGAAATGCAGATGAAGCACAGAGATATATATATATATATATATATATATTTGCTAAGAAATTGATAGAGTTTTTCTAGAAATAATGTAATATATTATTTTTATTATTTGAACTGTAAGAGTATAATCAGAAAGTTTCTCTGCAGGAATGGATTGTGATGCTGATAGAAATCCCAAATGAAATCTAAACCAGCTGGTCAACAGATTGAGAAAACAAATAAACTAAAATAGTAATTGTACCAAAGGCAAAGACAAAAAAGAAGCCATGCTAATTGTTTGCTTTGGGGCCTGTAAACATGCTTAAGAAGCTTGAAAAGTGCTATAACTTGAGGTGAGGAGATTAAATTACAAAAATGAAAATGTTGTATAAATATAAAAAAATCCAGGGAAATGAGCCTGCACCATTGTCCAATCTATTTCTTTGCAGAAATGTTTGGGCTCATAAAACCATAGATGGTTAGACTTTCTGGAGATCTAGTAGGGAACTGGGCATGATTATTGGAGGAAAGACTGAATTATACTGTAGTCTTTTCCTTCAGCCTTAGCAGCTATATGTCTGTGAGGGTCTGGAGAGGATGCTCAGTGAAATGACTGAAACTGTCTCTGACTTGATCAAATAGTCATTTTTCATTGCATCTCATCAAACGGAATTTTCGATTCATCTGACAAGTGACTTGGCCTGAAGAACACAAATTTGACCAAACACCCCAAATTTCTTTTTGAATCAAGTGGCAAAGGGGTTAATAAGCTGAACTAAACTCCCTGTTGGTGTAACTCCACAAGAACTAATACAATTGTACCGTAGATTAGTTTTACCTTTATGCTTTCTTGCCTGTTTACTCCTATGCAGCAGAGAAGGGAATCCTTCAACCAGTAACTTCAAATGTCCTGTTTGTTCAGCTGTGAGATAGATTCCTACAGCCTGGTTAAGTTGCTCCTATTATACCCAATGCTGTTTGAGAAGCCTTAGGGTATCTCAGCTGACCTCCAGCTGCCACTTCGGAAGATATAAATATCCTTTAGGGCCTATTGTATTTGTCAGTCCTGTGTTGGTATCTGAGATACCCTCAGGAATCTCAAATAGTGCCATATGCCTATATTTAGACAATTGATTTTAGGCATCTGCAATTCCTCATGACTGTAATGGAAGCTCAGACATCTAATTCACATGTCTACCTGACCAGGAATAAAACAGGTTGAGGCAGATGGATATATATTGAGGAATAAAGGAAACAATGAGTTAGCACCGGTCAACATCAGAGGCAATAGTCTCTGCAGAGAGCAAAATAGCCTGACAAATACTGTGAAATTTTTATAAACTCACTGTGGGATAAAGCGGTAACAAACCACCAAAGCCCTCAGCTGCAAAAACAAGTGGTTTATATTTGACATGATAGAAAAGAGGAGAGATTTAAGTGCTGGAGTATTTTGGCCAATGCAATGAGCTTTGGAGCAGCAATCTGGGAGGAAACAAAGTAGTCAGGATTGTGTGTGGCAAGGCTGGAGGAAAGGCTGTTAACAGATACACGGTATTGTAAGCGTCTGAGCATATGTTTCAGCTGTTTGAAGGAATGCTTTGTGAAATGAATTTAGAAAATTCTGGTATAGTTTTAGATAACATGCTTAACGTGCTCTGTGAGTTTAGAACGGGCTTTGGCTCGGAGACAGGTTTTCATACGTTTTTTGGCTGGGGAAAATTTAAACAAGTCTTTTAAAAAGTAGAAGGTTATTGTTAATAAAGCAATATTAGATAAAAAATAACACCTGCTTACCTCTCTTCAGATTATGTCTGTTTAGGAGCTTTACACGTCGAATTATCATTACTTCACTCTAATGTGAACAATAGTAGATACTTGATTCCTGACTGATGATGGTAGTTCTTTGGAAAATAAGCAAACTTGATCTGATAAGCTAAGCCATTATTTATTTTGTAGTCACTCATATGTGCTACAAAGCTACACTTCTTATGTTCATCTCTCTTTGAGAAAGCTATATTCAGCTACGGATGAGGCGCTTTTTTTGTGTGAACAGTTGCTAACTCTTTTCACATTACATTAAACAGCAGAAAATTTGACTTTGTCACTCCAACAAAATATGGTCACCTTGCAGTAGAAAGATAGCTCAAAACTGATACACACCTCTGACTGCTTTTCTGGATGACAGTGGCAACAAGATTTAATGGGATGAACTTAGGATGCTATGCCTGGCTTGTTTGCATTTCCTCGAATGAACTCATCCCAGTATAATAACTATAAGATCACCTAGCCTGTTGTCAGCCCTGGTTAACAACCCCCCTGTGCTTTGCTTGTTGAATTTATGCTGAAAGTCTATATGAAGCAATTATAAACTTTCATGTTTCCCTGTTGCGTATTTATTTTTTTCACCATTTTGGCAGGGCATTCTGTAACGAGGAACATGGTCAGCTGTCCTGTGGTTATGTCTCTGTAGCCATCACTTATAACTTTGGAATTTGCAAAATATTTTAGTCGTTGTTCACCTGACTTGTTTCTTAATAAATTGCTGGGATACATTGCTACGCTGTAGGAACTTGTCTCATGCCGTGGGAGGAAGAACAATTAAGGTCTCCATCAAGATGACTTTACTTTGAAGTAATGCAACCAATAGGACGTTTATATCAATATGGAAACACAAACGAGCATCCCTGGTAAGCACAGGAACACTAAGGACACCTCTCAAAAGTCATTGAAGTAGAGGAGAAATGCTACATCCATCATGGGGTGCAGCATATTGCTGTTTGCATATTATTTCTGTTCCCCTGAAAGCACCAATAGCATGTTCCTTGCTCTTATAAATGCCATACAAGGCAAGGCTGCTGTTTCAGCTTCCCATTCTGCATATATGTCATTCATTTGCTCAAAAGCCAGGCATTTCACTTAGCCCTTTGACTGCTGTGAATATTGTTAATCACACATTTGAAGTAAGAACTATGAACAACATTATGAAACCATGCTTTCTATTTTATAGTCATTTTTTCAGCTTGGGGATCATGATGTTCAGCAAAGAAGCCATTTGCTATATTGTACTGCGAACATGAAGCCAGAGCTTCAACCTAATGCTTATATGGGACATTTAAACTAATATTAGAAAATTGCTCTAAAATTAACTGATGTAAATATCATATAGATTTGACTTCAAAGGTAATTTTTAAATGAACAATTTCCTGCCTTATATGCTTGTTTTGTTCAAGTTATCAATAATGTAAAAATATCCTAAATTTGTTAAGACATCAAGTTTTCATATATTGAGGCAGGTGAATTCTCAGCCTTCAGAGCTCCATGGTGATCCAGAAGATGTTATTACCAATGTGAAGACTTAGGAGACTCATTTCACTTGTTCAGAAGAGTCTAGTATCATTTGAGATGTCCTAGACTTCCACTCTAGGTGAGCACAGGCCTCCCATAGGTCCTGTGTCATATCAGCCAGTCTAAGCAGATGTCTCAGGATTTATCTGTATTGATAAAAAATAATAAATTAAACCAGAAAGTGTGTTTGAGGTGCTAGCATATATTAATTTAATGAGAGCAAAGTAGAGCTAACCCTGACTACTTCTCCTTGAAAGATAACCAGTGTGGACAACAGGTTCCTTGCTTTGCTCTGCAGGTTCATAGAATCGTAGAATCATAGAATCAGTAAGGTTGGAAGGGACCTCTGGAGATCATCTAGTCCAACCTCCCTGCTCAACAGGGTCACCTACAGCATGGTAGACAGGGTTACATCCAGGTGGGCCTTGAACAGCTCCAGACAAGGAGACTCCACAACCTCTCTGGCCAACCTGCTCCAGGGCTCCGTCACTCTCACAGGGAAGAAATTCCCCCTTACGGTCAGGTGGAACTTCCTGTGCTTCGATTTCTGCCCATTGCCTCTTGTCCTGTCACACGGGGCGACTGGAAAGAGTTTGTCCCCATCCCCTTGACACCCTCCCTTCAGGTACTTGTTCACATTGATCAGATCCCCCCTCAGTCTGCTCTTCCCCAGGCTGAACAGGCCCAGCTCTCGCAGCCGTTCCTCACAGGGCAGGTGCTCCAGCCCTCGGATCATCTTTGTAGCCCTCCGCTGGATTCTCTCCAGTAGCTCCATGTCTCTCTTGTCCTGGGGAACCCAGAACTGGACACAGTACTCGAGATGAGGCCTCCCCCGGGCTGAGTAGATGGGCAGGATCACCTCCCTCCACCTGCTGGCAACACTCTTCCCAATGCATCCCAGGAGACCATTGGCCTTCTTGGCCACAAGGGCACATTGCAGGCTCATGGTCAACTTGTCATCCACCAGCACTCCCAGGTCCTTCTCTGCAGAGCTGCTCTCCAGCAGGTCAGCCCCCAGCTTGTACTGGTGCAAGAATTAATCAATTAATAATTCAGGTCAGTACTCATGGAACATTTCCCCCCTGTCTATCAAGTTCTAAAATATAAAGCCAAAAATTTGTCTGAAACTTGGTTTTACAAGTCAGATGTACTAATATAATGGCACTTCAGAAAGTTTTGAGCTCGCACAAACCTCATATGCACATGTAAACAGTAGATACTCAATAGTTAAAAACATGCTGCTTGCGTATCTAAATGTGGACATAGCAGTGTCAGCTCAAGTACAGGTTCAAACATTTTGAGAACTGGCTGTACTACTGCGTATATCAACAGATTGCTATACCCTGATGAGCCTGCTTTCCACTTCATGTCAGCATTAGTTTTGCTTAACTATATCTCAAGATTTTCTCGCAGGACCAAATGCTGATCAGCTGCACAGCTGCAAATCCAGAGGAACACCATTAGAATCAATGGAATTTGAGTTTCCAGTAATGCAATTGAGAGGAAAACCAAGACCAGGAGTTTCTTTCATTTCAGCAGTTTTGTTTCTGGATGAATTGTCAGAAGATTCTGTGTATTGTTCGCTGTTTAAAGTATGCCACTCAGTAAAATATAGCTCTTTTAGCTTTTGGGAAAACTGTTCAATATTTCCTGGGAAGAAAAATCGGAGTATGCTATAGCAAGCATCATTGTCATGTCTTGATCCTGTAATCTTTTTGTGTCAAGATCTTTTTCTCCTTTAATAATTTCTATAGATCACATATGGACTAATCTCATTTACTTTTAGGACCAGGTTTTCTACAGGTTTCAGGAGGAGTTAGTGTACAGAAAAAAGTTAGGCGAGCTTTTCAGTTGATAGGCAGTACCATCAACCGTATTATGAAGTTTCTGCTAGACCTTTGTGAGATTGGGCACACAGATGCTGAAACCAGCCTGGGTCAGAAATGCCAGAAGAATCTCTTTCTGTTAGCGCATCTACATCTCCAAGGCAGCTGGAATTACAAGAGATACTACCATAAGTATTTTCTCAATGGTGTATCAATGTGCTCATGCCTCTCTGTAAATGGTATTTGTACACAGGCTTATAGGGACATATAGAGGTATACCTTAAGAGGTGCTGCAAAACACAAGGGAGGAAATGTGCTGGGTGGCTGCTGTTATCTCCAGATCCTTGTTGTGCCCCTGTGCAACTCTTGGTCTGAGGACATGCAAAGACAAGATTTGCCTGAGTGCAGTCCTATTTTACACAAATCTGAGCTCAGAAATCTCTGCTCCTATGACTTTGATTGATTTTAGTCTCCGGTGCAGTGAGTGAGTAATTTTGTCATCTTATTACTGCAGAGCTTACAAGCCTGAAAAGCCTGACCGGTGAGGTACCAGCTAGATGGATGTCTGCAGTCACACCAAACAACCCTGACAAGCAACAGTTAAGCAAAGGCCATGTTACAGCTCTCCACTGTGCTGGTGTAGGAAAATCAATTCTTTTACCCATCTTTATTTTCCCATTTCTAGTTTATTTCCATCTTTTATTTGTCACTTGTTCCCTGGCTGCATTATTTGCTGGCTCTTTTTCTTTCTTGGATCGTCTATCATTTCACCTTACCCTACATTCATCTCTTCCTCATTCCTTACTTTCCCCAGTCTTCGAGTTTTCCACTTTCTTCCTCCGGCCTATATTTTTGGGGAATTCTCTCTTCTCTTCATCTTTGCAGACAATGATAGATTTGTAGCAAATTATTTCTCTTGTTGATCATTATATATGCCGTTTGTCACCAAATCTATAAGTAAATCTACCTGCCAAAAACAGCATAGCCAGACAAAATATATTGCCTCTTCCTGTTGCCTGAAGCATCCTAAGATACCTCCTGCTAGCTCCAGAGCTGGCCATGCTTGGCCACATGGGTGTTTGCTCTGCTGGAACACTGAAGAAGGCAACCTCAAAGAAGTCTCCTTCCATGACACAGGACTCCCAGCCTCTAGGACTTTTTACTCTGTAGTAACTAGGTTCATATTGCTTATTGAGGCTGATACTTTTCCATTGCTGCTACTCTCTCCTTCACGCTGGTTATTTTTAGGTGACTTAGTTATACCACTTTTTTTTTTTTTTTTTTTCCAAATTTTAAGGGACCTGCATTAAGGTATTCATAAAAGAAAACTTTATTTACATGGAAAAGCACTCTGTAAGCTAGTAAGGAAAGTCATTACAAAGACTAGTGGTCAGAAGCTTTAAGTAGGTGAATTCAAATTGAAAATAAGGCATATATTTGTAACAGCAGGTGACTGACAGTGGAAACCATGGACCCACAAGATTTTCATGAGAAAAATCAGTATTCTTCTAAATATTTCTCATTAGAAAATATTTTTAGTCAAAATCCTAAGTTTACATATAAATGTGCTTATATCAGTGACTCTCACCAGAAAGATTTTTATTTTAATTTAATTTTGAACTTTCTTAAAGTTTTAATGTTTTAAAATCATCTTGCATTTTTTCTTTCTGAAAAGTAGATACCAGAACTGGACACAATATCTCAGAACGAATTTAATCAGTGACATACGTGGAAGACAAATTACCTCCCAGGGCACACTGCTGTCCGTAGGCACGTACAAGTCCGTATCTGTACGGGTGGTCTTCGTGCTTTTTTCCTAGATACAAAATTTTGGATTTGACTGAGTTAAAATGATTTCACCTATGCTGCGTGAGTACCCTGGCATCATCAGCATTTGCTCTGAGTTTCATGTCACCTTCCAATTTTACGAGCACTAATCTTACCTGTGTCTTAGAAATAACTGTAAGATGTAATCGCTGTGCTTCATAACAATTCTTGTGAAAGTATATGAGAAACAATCCCATTAAATCATGTTTTTTTCCTTTGGGAACCACTTTTTAGGGCTCTGTCAATTAACCAATTCTTAATCCAGTTATCACCTACTTTACTGATAATGTGTAGTACTAATTTTTTAATTAAAATGGTCATATGGTATTAAATCAAACACAAAACGTTGTTTCTTGTACCTACGAAGTTTCCTTTATCTGCAAAACTCATAATCTCATCAAAGAAAGATGTAGGGCTTATGTTTGATTTATTTTCTACAAAAACATGTTGACTGGCATTAATTATATATCTCACTATTTGAATGTCATTTCATATTTTGTTTGCTTGTTTTTGTTTTTAACCAAGTACAAATTGGCACAACGCTGCTTTTGTTGTCTTACCTGTCCATTCTGAACTCCCGCAGAAAACCGGTATTCATTGGAATAGTCAGTAATAAACATCCACTGATTGTGTGCAAACCACATTTTTTTTTAAAAAAAAAGTGGACAGATTGGATAGCTTTGGATTTATTAGGCAGGTCTTCGTGCTGAGGACTCCCCACTGCAAGCTCCAGGCCTCAGTTTTTACAAGATTTCGTTGCCTTCCTGAAAGAAAACATCCCAGGATTTTTCTGTGTGGACAAAACCCCCATTTTTCCCAATTGCTCTTCTCAGAAATGTCTAAACAGTTTTCCTAGAAAAATTGGAAAAATAACTACCTGCAGCAAATACCCTTTGATAACTTTCAGCCCCAACAGGTCTAGTGTTGCCGGGCTTGAAACACCTGGGGACAATTTCTTAAAAAGAGGTGTTAGAAAACCCAAACAAGGGATTGTAGCATCCCTCTTCCTTCTACGCACAGACACGAACACGTGCTCTTAATACCGTCTAACTCATTTTACTTTCTGTGCTATTTTTTTATTTTTATCTCAATCAGTTAATTATACCGTGGATGATTATTTTCATCCAGCAGTTCCTGGATTATATATACGTGGTTGCTATTTTATGTGCCAACAATCATAGGAAATAAATTTCCCCATTATTCGTGTGATATATTATATAGGAAAAACCTTCGGTGCAAAGTAAGGGATCTTGCTTAGATTTGCTTCATTGCCCTCTAGCGTCCCCGTACCACCTCTGCAGTATCGTGAAACGCGAAAGCTTCTCTTTTCCGTCCCCTTTGTGCGCAACGCACACAAAACCAGGTTCCTGCTCGTTTTACCTTCCTCAACTTGGTTATTTGTGAGCATTTGTATAAACCGTAGAGCACGCTTTTAAATGCACGCTAAAGCAGAATTATTCTGTTGGTGTTTGTAAGCGATGGCTGCAAGGGATTCTGCATTTTTTTTTGTATTTCGCTATGGAAGATGTGCATTTAGCTATCTGAAAGTCATTTACCAAGGGAGTTTCAGGAGGGATGCTTGGATATAATGGCCTGCTGCTTAAATAGATACAGTCTACAAAAGTCGCCGTGATTTCTTTTGGCGTCATTTTTTGCTGCCGTTGCGGTGCGCAAGTGTGAGTTTATCAGGCAGTCCAGCTGGGGGGGGGGGGGAGGGTGGCAAATGTTTCATCCCATTTCTTCGAATCTCCTTCTTCCGTCTTGGCACGGAAAGCTTCGTTCGGCTCTCCAGCGGCTCCTCAGCTTTGTGCCCGTGTGGCAGGTTCGGAGATGCTTGAGGCTGGCTCTGAGCTTGCTGAGCATCGTCGCACGCACGGATATCCATGGGAATCAAGAGTGCTCAGCGCCTTTCAGCCTGAGCTCTTCCCAGCTCTCACGCTCCGTGCTTGACAGTGGACTGGGACCACTGAAATCAGTGGGATCTTGTTCTTTTTCCACGGATAGAGAGAATGTGGCTTTTTTTCACCCGAATTTTGTTGCAAGATAATTTTTGAACATGTATATTTGTATGGTGCATTAGACATAGCAAATTAGATATTTGCAACACATACTAGGAAGGAAGAACAGGCCTAATGCTTGTGTTATTGAAAAGTTCATAATATTAAGAATTACCTTTGGTGAATTGGAAAAAAAAATAAAAAACACTTGGGGCAAAGATGTTAACCCTGAATGGTAAGGTCGAAGGAAACCCAGTGTGACTCCAGACCAGTTGTTAGTATTTTTCACTTTGAATTAAAATGCAGTGCACTTAGGAATTGTTAGTTTTAAAAATGGAGTGGCTTTTTTGCTGTAAAATGCTGATGTAAAATATATTGATTTTATGCAATGTCATATTTCTGCGCTACCCTGGGAGGAAAAAGAAAGGGGTGGGAGGAAAGCCTTACGGGGCGTTTTGGAAACGACAGCAGCAATCTGACTGGGCTCATTGCTTCAGGTCAGGCATTAACTCAGTGCTGAGAGCAAATCATCGCTTTCGTTTTGCGGCAGAGCCCAGGGAAGTTGAGCACCTGCGCGAGCGAGATGCAAGGACATTTCTTTGTACGTCCGTGTTTGCGGATGCACGCGGAGAGCACGGGGGAAAAAAATACTGCGGCTTTGCGCCCGCTGTAAGAATGACTCACTCCCTCTGGTGGGAACATTTAATTCTGAACGTGCCACTGCCACCGTCCCTCCTCCTCCTCCTCCTCCTTCTCCCATCCGCCCCCCTGCGTCGCGTCGCATCCGTCTCGCTCCGGGTGACATCTGCTCCGGGTACCGCAGAGCCGCGCGCCGGTTTCTATGGCAGCCGCGCGAGCCGGCAGCCAGGGGAGGAAGGAAGAGCCCGGCGGTGGCCGGGAGCGTGCCGAAAGGGGCCGGGGACCGCCGCCGTCCCGCGCGCGTTTGGCTGAGCTTGCCTCCGCGTCTGCTTTTGCCCCGCGGCGGGCGCAGGTTTTGCGGCAAACGGGCTTCGGCTTGGATGCCGCTCGGACGGTGCAAATGCGGACGCCGGAGCGAAGATACCGTCTATCTGTAACGGAGCTTGTCGACAGCGTTACCGTGTCATTTTAGGAGCGAGGGAGGATAACGGCCGTTCAGAATCCACACCTGTAGCTGCTTTCTGTTTTAAGCGCAGTTCTCGATTTGTTCCAGCTCTGAATTCGTTAAGAGACCTGAATTAACATCCCACCATGTCATCTATGGCTTCTTCATACCCTCGTCTCCCCAAGTGTCAGCGCTCGGTAGAGCTAGAGCTAGTCAACCAAGAGATAGAGCCGACCTTCTTCCTCATTTTTTTAATTCTTTATCTAAGGCAGTAAGAACGTGGTTTGCGTGTCTCCCCGTGAAGCTTCTCGTTTAGGTTGCAGTGTGGTTGCTCACGTACCACCTCTTACCGCTGGGCATCGACAGGATAAAACGTCATGGGGCTCGGGCGCAATGTCATCACGTTGTGATATTGCACGTGTATTTATTTTTCAGTGGCTCGTATAATGCAGACTATTCCTGCAGGAGCAAGGATTCTCTAGTAAAATTAATATGAACTTGGAAAACGTGAGAGAAATGATCATCCGGGATTAATACTGCTTCTGTTTCCCGCATCTGAAGGGCATACGTCCCTCGCCACTGGGTAGTGTGGGAGTTCACTAATGATGACTACTGGCCTAATGGTGCGGCCTGTGTTAGATTTTAGACTTTAGAGAAGACAAAAAAATTCTTTTCATCTCCTTTCTTCTTTTATTCCTTCTCTTTTAAAAATCTTTTCCTTTTTTTTTTTTTTTTTGTCTTTTCTGTTTGGAATTTCAGGAAATTAGGGGCAAGCGTGTATGAGCAACATTTTTTGCATCAGATTCATCAGTATCAGATTTATTTGACTTCAGATTTATCTGCTATATTTTATATGACTTTCTTTTCTAGCTGGGTTTCTGTGTTCCTTCTTTTCCATTTTGTTCATTATTCCTATTTAATTCTGTGTAAACTTTCCCTGAGTCTTTATCATCATGGCAGATCTTAAAGCCCACTCAATCTGTTTTAAGTTACTGTCAGTGGCACAATACACCCATTCCCTGAAACTCAGATGTAGTCAGTTGTGCATGGTACCATGGTGCTGTTCTGAAATAATTTCTTCAATGAAGAAATTGGGCTTTATTAAGAAAAAAATTTACAGCAGGTTATGTCAAAAGAGAGGCATAAAAAGAGGAAGACCTTCCAGCAGGCTTCTTAGGATCTATGTTTGTCTTCCCCATTTTAAAATGCTGCTTGCACCCCCGATCCACCCTTACACTTGCTTCTTTTTCAACAGAATATTCCTCCTTATAAATTTTCTTTTTTTGGTCTAAGAGAAGACATCATCAGCAGGCCTCATAGCTCTTCATCCTGACTGAATATCTGGTAACTCTTTAGCTGTCTAGAGGTCACGTTGGTGAGCTCTGTCCCACCCTTGCCTTCTAAAGGTAGCTGTAAAAGAAGGTGAGCTCTCTCCAAGAGATGAAGTTAGCTTAGAGTCACAGAATCGCAGAATGGCTAAGGCTGGAAGGGACCTCTGGAGATCACCTAGTCCAACCCCTCTGCTCAGGCAGGGTCACCTAGAACATTTGGCCTTCAGTGGTAGTGGACCCCATGGTATGCTCCAGAGGGATGAAAAATGAATCCTGGTCATAAGAAAGGCCAGATCAGGAGAGAAGTAGTGCCCAAGCAGTTACTTTTAGAGGGTTAAGATCTTTTCTTGATCCGGTGATGTAAAGAAACTGTGATCAGGAAAGGCGTAAGACAAAACAGAAGATTCGAAGACGGAAGGCTAGTTGCAGTAGTACGAACGTATGTTTTATTCTGGTTGGACTGTTTGTTCCTTGGTCTGGGGTGGCTTTCATTTCACGTGCATAGCACCTTGCTCATGTTCTCAACTTCTAACTGATCTTTTGGATACTACTTTAATATATGTATTTCATACTACTGCTACTAGAATAATGGATATTAAAAGCTACTCTCTTATCATCGTTATAGTCTTGATTACAAACAGATTGTAGTTATACTTACGTTTTTGTATGTTCTGCACCAGTTGGTTGTCTTTTTGTCTTGAGACTATTCAGTTTATGACTTGTATGTCTATGCATTGATCAGTGTGTAAAGATAATATTAAAAGTGGGATTAGCACGAACAATAATATAATAAATGGTATAATTCATCATTCAGGAGAAACCATTGTTTATTTCATTTGTTTAATTAAAAGAACTCATTAAAATGCTGATGCCAGGTTTAGTTACTAGCACAAAAATACTACTGGCTTCCTTTTTGTTAATGGGACATAATATTATATAAGGTCTCAACAACTTCAACATTTTACTAATTGAGTCAGCAGCTCAATTTGAAATTAGTGTTGCTGGGAAGGAAAAACAAATCAAATATAGAACCTCGTTAGCATTTAAAACTTAAAACGGGGGATTTCCTTTTTAGTGAGCGTCAGCAGGAGGTCAGGTTGTTATGTGAGCGTTAAAAAATGTCATCACCTGACCTGCTGTACGCCTGACAAACACGTCATGTTTATACTGACAGAAAGAAGCAAACAAAACAAAATGAAAAGGTAATGAGGTAGAGCACCGAGGTGCTGGGAAAATCTTTCCCTCAGAAAGCATTGAAATGTTTGTTAATGCTGGCGGTTAAGTGTAAATACATAAACTGGAATAAAATGCCATTGTATCTTTTCCATTTCGACTTGCAGTGTTGGAATTTACCTGCAACAGAAAAGACAAAAATGAAATAGTTCTGTATCTAAGCATAAAAGCACAAAATATGTCCCTGCTGATAAGGAGGTCTCATTTCCACTGTGGTTTTAAAAGACTGCACACAAGATGGAGAAAATCCAGCTTTATCCCTTTCTTGAAGTTGCCTTTTTTGTTGCTTCTGTGTATCTGCTCTGGAGTTTTTTCCGCCTTCAGTCTTCTCTCTTTGGTCTGAGTTTGTACAGCCTCGAAGAGGAACACCCAAGCCCTTCTCCATATTGAAATGCAGCAAGTGCCTGTGTGCGCAAGGCTGGCTGAGCCATCCTGAATGACCTAGGCCAGGTTCCAAAAAGTGAAGCAAAGTCTGATGGCCTGGTAATTCTGGGACAGGCCCTGGGGTAGAATTTGGTTGTGTAAGCTTAGCACCTGGTGCAATTTGAGATGCTTCAGGATATCTGAGACATTTTTATGGGGCTGATACATCACAGGACCTACCAGCATCCTGCATCCTTCTGGATCAGCAGCTGGGGATCAAAGCCTTACGGCACTAAGTGTCTGTGCTTAGTCCACTGAATCCAGTCTCTAGTTTGCTAGTAATATATCTCTGCAATGGATTTGTCCAGAGCAGAATCATGGAGTGAGCTCCAGTTAAACAATGTGAGTGGTTAGGGTGCCAGGGCTTGGACTCACTCATTGGACTTTTTTATTCCATAATACCTGTAAAAACTAAATTGATAATTGTCTATTAACCATGGTTATAGCCTGGATCCAACCACTGCCCTGTGACTATGCACATTCTTCCATTTTTAGCATGGTCTCTGGTACAGTTTTAGCTGTGTACCGCTATCATTCTCCAATCAGTGTCCATTTACAGATGAAAAGTTAGCATGGATGAAGGACTGTTCCCAATAGGCAGTGTCTGTGTGGCCAGACGCTGCTGTAGGTAGGAGAGTTCAGCTGCTTGGATGTAGCCCAGCTGCACTGCTTGGCCTGAGGACCAAATAATGAATGAAACTATTCCACATCAAGAATTGCTTCTGTGAATGAGATCTTACATGGTTGCCTTTCAAAGTGAAATCAAGAAATATTCTTCTCCAAAGATGTTTTGTACTCCACTTAGGTGGGTGTAAGTTTATCTGTTGAGAAAATTGATTGAGATTTTTAACCAAACTAGTGCAAGAATGTTGGGAATCTTCACTGGTGCTTGGAGACTTCAAGATACTCCAAGCACGGAGAAGGAGTGGGACCTGGGAGCACTACTGGGTGACGCTGGAGGCATCAGGGAGATACAGCGTGAATGACCTGTGATGTGTCAACCAAGTTATTTTCAGTAGAACTGGGGAACTGGAACTATAGTGACAATGCCCAACCTCTAGTTCAGACCCCTTGGAATGTTGTATATAACTCTGGTCACTCATCTTCAGGACGGACGAAGTGGAACAGATGCAGAAATGTCCTATTACGATGATCAGGGGACATGGAAGTATTGTACGAGAGAAAAAGAAAGAAACGTGATTCATTACTTAGCAAACAAGCTGAGCTTGGAAAGAGATTTTCTTTTTTCTTCTAGAAACATATCTCTGGAGAAAATAGCAGGGAGAGGAAAAAAGCTATTTAAGGTAAAGGACAATAGCACAAATCAAAGCGGGTATAAATTGGCCATCTTTACATTTAGGTCAGAAAGTAGATGTTTTGTAATCACAAGAGCAGCTGGGTTCTGAAACAGCTGCCCAAACAGAATAGAGAGGGTAAGAAATCTGACAATTTATGCAGCGGTGCTTGCAAAGTTTATGAAAGTATATATGTGAGCTTCCAGCAACAGGAAACCAAATGTGATAAAACAGGGAAGGTCTTTCAGACCTGTGTCCCTGTAAGTGCAAAGTGCTACTATTTTACAAGCTGTGACCCAGTTTAACCTCGGTCTGATCCTGTGTTAGAGGAGGTGGCACTGCATTATGCCATTATACTGCATCCTGTGCCCTGCCTCAATGAATTTTTAGATTCACTGGGAGAAAGATTACCTTGCTCATCAATATTAAATATCCTAGACCCTACAGTACACTTGTGTGTTCTACTATTCACAGCAGTTTGTGTAATATTGTAAGTTGAAAAGCCTGATGTACTGAAAAGATCTGATGTACTGAAGAGAATAAGGAAATCTTATGGCCAGAGAGTACTCTGATGGTTTTGGAAAGCTGGGTTTCCAGGGATCGTGCAGCTGACAGCTAGTCAAATTGCAAATGATTGCTTGTCACCATTGTCACGAAATACTTCAACATTAACTGAAGTTAGCCGTGGAAAACACTTGCATCGACCACAGAATTCCCATCATCTTAACGACAACCATGGACAGAGAAGATGTGTTGACATGTCTCTTTCTGTGCAGTAGTCACAATGTAAGATGGCTTTTTCTCTTTGCTAAATACGACTTACAAATCTATCATTACCTTATATTTTTTTATTTTTACCATTCCCATATGTCACTTAAATTGATAAAAATGTATCAGATAAGAGATGAGGTAGAGAGTTTCCCGAAGCTCAGAGGGTCATCAAATGCACACAGGTTCATCTAGATCTTAGGCAACTGATAGGTGGACTTGGGCGATAATCAAGAATAAGTTAAAAAGGGGGAATTTGAAAATATTCTTGTGAATTAACTTGCAAACATAAAAAGAATGTCCTGGTTTTAAAGTTGAAAATGACAGTATATCCTGATTAGCCAGCTAGTGCAGCAAGAAATTGTAGATTAAAAGTTATTTCCACAAGTTACTTCCAGAGTGAATATAGATCACAAACAAATAAGTAAAATATGGATATTAAATTGTTCACAAAATTTAATAAAATGGATAAAAGAGCTAAACTTTTTGAGTGGAATGGCTAGATTCTCTGAGCATGGAAATGATGGGGTTTTAGGTCTTCTGAAAAGATCCTCATTTTAGCTCCAAGCTCCATTTTGCTGAAGACATGAAAATTTGAAATGAAGTACTAGATGTTGCTGTTCCATGGCATCTTCTGTGAGACCAGAGGTTACCCATAAGTGATCATATTTAATTCAGATGAACAGTATATCTGAAAACACTGCTGAATATTGCAGTGTAACCCTGATGAAGAGAACTAGATGGCAACTGTGGTCTGAATTTTTAGAACTACTAGGTTAATTATTGCTTTGATTATGGAGCAAGAATTACCATCTGTCACAAGCTCTGTGGGATGACGAAGCTTATTTTGGCTTAGTGTTTTCCTACATATAATGTTTATCATTCCCAAAATAATACATTGTGGGCCAGATACTATCATCCTGGGGCAACTCATCATGTGATGACGTTACTCATATCATCGTATTGTACTCTAATGCAACTACATTTTCATGTGCTGCTCTATTAGGCTGTGAGTTACATGGTATTATGTTGTGTACAGCTTAGACTTGTGACACAGATATGGAAAAATGGTGCTTCTGGCTTGACATACCTTGTATATTGATTACAAGGAGCATGAGCACATCCAGGTTTTTTGAGACTTTGCAGATCAAAACTCAGATATTTAACTATTATCCTAAGTTCAGATAATTCCAGGTGACAAAACTCAAATTGATGGAAATACCATTATATAAATAGACAGATATCTTATCCCCTGGATCAAGTTTCTTAACTCAGCATTGGATCTAATTCCTGGAAAACACATTATGATAATCAAACTCACTGTGCTGAGAGCTGTAGCTAAAAAGAGAAGTTTCAAGCTCCTTCCTGTGGAAAGTTTGGGAAAAACTCACATTCTTGGCCAGAGCTAAATTAAAAGATCATTTTATACACTGGCAAGTTAATGGAGTGACACCACCAAAGCCTCTTGCAGGTAGTTTTCCAAAAAAAAAAAAAAAAAAAAGACAAAATCTGTAGGATGTGTCACTCTTTACCTATTAGCAGCTAAAAAGATACCCACATGTCTTTATATGCCATTCTACCTTGTCACTTACTCCTTGCTTATTCAGACTTTTCTTTTTCCTTTTTTGATCTACAAACAATAAAGGGTATTTGAACCCAAAATGTGCACGCTGAACAACTCCAGAAATACCAGATTATTTCAAGTGTTTCATATTAAGCTAATCAACCTTAAAAAAAGGGAAGGCCGGAGTATTACCTCCTTTTGCAGTTTATTGAAATTATACTGATGGAAATCCCTATGATAATTTCTAAAAAAAAAAAAAAAAAAAAAAAAAAGAAAGAAAAGCAAAGAAGAAAAATTAATCACCAGAAGTCTAGCTTTCACTATGAGCAGCACTGACAAAATGCAATATCTGTCTATATACATTGAATAAAGTGCATGTGATTTCAAACTCCAGGAGATGAAAATGTAAAATCTGTAGCAAGTCTCTTGTCATTGTCTCTCCTGGCCAACCAGAAAAAATTCTTTGTTTTTTTTTTTTTTTTTTCACAATTTTGCTGTGGAACATTCTGTGCAAACGAGCTTCAAAACCGGAGTTACCGAGATTTTCAATTAAATCCCCATTAAAGCCAAGAATAGAAAAATCAATGCAGTTTGTCTAACATTTCTAAGGTTGCTCAAGTACTGAGTTAAAAAGAACACACTGGCAGTAGCTTTTCCCCATTGTTTTGTTAATAATTTTAAAAATCTAGTATTTTCGAAGTTTCACTTCCAAAACTTGGAACAAGCTTAGAAGCTTATTTTGCTTTCTGTATATGACTTCTTAGAAACTGGTTGGTTATTATTGGGTGTTTTTGTGCCAACTGCCAAGCCATTTCACCAGTAGGATACCAGTAAGAGCAAATTTTGCCTTGGCCAGCAGTGCCAGTGAGCTGCCTGGCACAGGACTAGCCGTGCACCAACCTCTCAAGGGTACTCGAGCATGTGGGGCTCCTGCGCTCCCCAGGACACCGTCCAGCTGTCCCGGAGGCCGCGCTTGCAAGTGTCTACGTAGGGTAGAGCTTTTTATGAGGATGAGCCTCAAAAGATGGACTGGAGAGGCTCAAGGAGACTGGTAATTGCAGAAGGTGCTGCACCACTGGTCCCCTAAAGCATTTCATTTGGAGGGAACAAAAACGTGTATGATGACATGTCTGACCTCTTGGCAAGCGTAAAAGCAGCGGTGTAAAAGCAGTGGTGAATTGTGACCCTCTCTGCCTTGTTAGCATCATTTTAATTAGATATATATTGCTTTACTTAGCCGTGTGGGTAGCATCGCTTGCATTAGTTCGCTAAATGAAAGAGCAGCGTGTAAATGGAGCGCGTTTAAGGGCAGAAAGGAGAGGATGGCCTTCCAGTAGACGAGGACACAGAAATATCAAATAAAGAGGATCGAATCGCGTCTCCGCGATGTTTCCGTTCCTGGCGAACTTGTTGGTCGGAGCGTGCGCGCTTAACTCACCGTGCGGCACACGTGTTGCCTTCCCTGCTTCTTCCGGCTCTGCCTGGTGTTAGCGCAGTCACCGCCGTGTTTGGGTAGCGTTATTGAAGCAACATCAGCATGCAGCGAGGCGCTCCTCGCCCTGCCAAATCGCTTTGCAAAGCAGGTCTGTGAGCTCTCCCTGTCTCTGCCGCGACAGCGTTACTCTGCGCGCTTTGATGCAGGGCTAGCAAGACTTAAAAAGTAGAGAGCTAAATTAGGTAGACGGGAAGTGAAGGCAGGGGTAGGGAATGAGGCCGGCTGATGGCAAAGAGCGGCTCGGTGGGAAAGACGGAATAAAGGCGGGAGAAGCCCTGGGGATCCGGGCTACATAAACAGGACACGCGAGGCCCAAACAGGAAGGCAATTGATGCTTTTTCTGAACATGGCATGATAAAGATGGCTGGAGCATTAAAAAAAAGAAAAAAAGCTTCAATATTTGCAAAACAAGATGATTCAGTTAGGATACACGTGAAAAGGAAGAGTGTGAGGAATAAGGAGGACATAATACACAAAGGAAATTGAGAGGTAAATGGCTGGAAAATTGGAGTATTTCTGTTAGAAGGAAAGAACATTCAGCTCTCTTTTTTTTTTTTTCCTGAAGACTTCTAGTTCAAGAAAGCTTTTAACCAAACAGAACGCCGTATTCTTGGTCCTATATGGCATTTTTTAACACTTGCCAAATGGTGTCTGCTAGCTTGTAGCAGATGTAAAAGATTATTTCCCAAATCTGCAAGAATTGTCACTTTACGCTTGCAAAGTGAAGACGTCTTGACTGGAAATACAGGAAGAATGAATTATGCATGGAAAGTGCTGCATGCCTATTTTTAATGGTGTATAGGCCTAGTCTGAAATATTATTTGTTTCCTTGGTTATGTTTAAGATGAGTGTGAGTATGGAAAGAATGGGGAGGTGAACAGGAGCATGTCTTAAAAGCATGTGCTAAGATTTGCCAATTACGAACTGGAAAAAACTAAAATTCAGAACTGGATTATTTTACCCTTCTGTGCATAGCTGGGTGCATTTTAAATTAATTCCTATTTTACCTAAAACCTTAAAATTGGACTTTCTGTGTACCATAATGTTTAAAGTTATACCCAAAGAGTGGTATCTGTAGTATCCTTATAATCTCCCTGGAAAAAAAATTGAAGGTGCCTACTCCTATTACTGATTATTACCTTGTCCTCGGAGAGAATTTGTAGCTCTAGGTCTATGTGGGAGTTTTCCCTCTGCCTTGGTGCAGGCTCCAATCCTGTACTTCAGAGAGCCACGCAGAACCTCCCAGAATTGACTACTCTGTGACAAACTAAAATTAGTACCTAGAAAGAGTTAGTAACTTCATGGTAACTTTGTCAAAATCACCAACAAAATGGCATTATGGCTGGAGGGCCACCTCAGCATTAATGGTCAACTTCCTAAGTTCAAGCTAGTTGAATGTTGTATTTATTAATTCATCATATATAAGGAAAAAAGAAGCGATCTTCTCCAGTTAACAGAGCATTTCCGCTTGCGTTCCTCAGCTTTAAAGAAGAATGCACGTTTCCGGCCATTGTTTTGAAAGTCACAATTTGGAACATCAGGTGAAAGGAAGTTATGACTTTCCCACTGTGTTAGCTGGTCCAAGGTGATAGATGGCCTCATCAAAGATCTTGCACAGCTATTGTTTGTGTCCAATTGTAAAGGACGGGGAGAGGGAACAGCTTGCACATCAGAAAGTTTGTGTTGGAGGCTAGATTAATGAGACGGAGATGTACTTGCTGCAGCCGTTTGGATCCTTGGAGGAGCCTGAATTAAAGATTTCTAGGACAAGGACATGTTCAGAGTGTAGCTTCAGTACATCCTCATGTATATAAATAGGAATGATTACAGAGTTGAAGTTGCAATGCATATTTTATTCTAAATTAAAATTTGACTCCCACTGTTAAACAAAGCATATTTCTTTCCAACGTTTCTATTATATTTGCAGACTAAATGGGTCAGGTCAGAAAACACATTCTGTTTTTGAAAAACATTAAGGTTTATGCGCTTGCTTTTATTTCCCATTAAAACAAAAAAAAATGATTTGATATTTTTTGTGTGTGAAAGATACTGAGAGAGGGAGGAAGTGGACACACACACGCTGAGCTTATGACGACTGTGAGATTGCTCCTCTGGGGTGCAGGTTCACTATTTCCATTGCACTAATTCCTTGAAGCTCCAGGTGAGCTGGGATCTCCTGCAGCATTGCGTTGACACTATGTAATCACCTGATGAAAAATGATCCCACCTTAAGAAGTTTTCACTGTAAATAGGTAACAAATATTTCAGCCCTGACCTAGTGAACATAGACGATTTAGTGGAGAGCGATAGAAGAGGAGGAAGTTGGTTGAGGCAGGACAAAGAGCAGGAAACAAAGCCTCATTAGTGATTTCTTCCCAGCATACAGAGTGGATGAATGTGAACTTGGCAGGTGCAATCTGTCCTTCTCTTGCTTAATTCTTCCCTTCCAGGACAGCGTAGGAGACCACAATGGCCCCTCTGCGTGTTATGGTTTTCCTGTCTTTTTTTTTATCGGCTCTGCCATTGAAAAGACCCTGCTACACGGTGGTTTTTGTGCGTGGGGTTGTTGTATTGATGCTCTTCTCGTTGACAGTTAATATCACTGCAGCTGTGTAATGGGAATGAGGGTAGGTGACAGAATTCATAACAGAGTTCGAAAGGCAAAGAAGCCCTCAAAAAGATAGACCAGAAGCTTTGTGCACGTACGGTGCTGGGGAGCCCGCACTTGCACGCATGATGCATGTTTGCATTCCACCTCTGTAAGAAGTAAGTGGTTATATACTAACGCACCCTCCTGGCACTGCCTCTTCCTTTCGGAGGTAGCGGGAAATGTGTTCTGCCTCTAGTAGATTGGCTTGGCAGGTGCCTACTACTGGCATGACTTTGGCAGCTGCAAGACCCAGATGCCCAGCACCGACTAATTTATCAGTGGCATCTGGGAGCTGGTTCTTATGTGACCTGGCTTTCCCTGCCTACTTCTTGAAGAATGTGATGTAAAGTTATATTTAGTATGCTGCTTTCTTCTCTGTTGTTGTGTGTGTGTGCGTGTGTGTACTAAAGCACCTAATTGTACTGACTGTTTACATCAATATAAAATGCTTCTAACAAGTTTCCAGATAAATGTATACAGTTTCTTTAAGAATTGTGTTTTATGATCTTTTGCTCCGTATCACCTTCAAGCACGTAAAATCAGTAAGAGTAGTAAAGAAGTCCCATTCGAGGGTAAAATGACATTAATGTTTTGACTTGCCAAACACCTTTTTGAGTGAATGGTGAAATCAAGATTCCTTTAAACGCTGGATATGTGGTTCACGACATGTGCTTGCAATGTTGTGACTTCCTGCCTGTTGATTCCTAGGGAAGAATTAATCTATTTTGGGGTCAGAGATTGGGGGATCTGGTTTTCTTCTTTTAATGAACGCCTCTCATTTCCTTGGGGAAAGATCTTTCATGTATCATGGTATCATAAAATTGAGTTTTATGTTCTTGCACAATTAAATCTCATGTACTACGTGTGAAAATCACAGTGACCAAATGCAGACCGATCGTTAGCTGGTATAAATAATTGCAGCTCTGGTGGTGTCAGGGCATTCGCTTTGTTTTATGCTAACTAGAAATATGACCCATATACTTTCAAAAGGATACGTAGCTTCTTTTCTGCTGTGGAAGGGACAAACTAGGGCCCCAGTCCTGCTTTCAGGGGACTCAGGAGACATTTTGCAAATGCTTAATGGAGCCTGAGAAGGCCCCAGATCTTACAGTTTTGTTTGCGTGCTGCATGCAGTTTTAAGGTTCGAGAATATGTTAACTTAGCTCTGCTAAGAAGGGGAAAAGGCTCTGCAGCGCTGTTCTTAATCTGTGAAAGTACATTTGTTGGGTAGGCTGTGTTCTTTTAACGCTTTCCTCAAATGCCATTTTGTAACAGTAAAATGCTCACTAAAAATACTAAAATATTTTTAGTTGTCGAGTACAAATCAGATTGAGCTGCACATTTCCCTCGTGAGTAAAAGTGATGAGTTTGTGTTCATTAACTCGGGGCCATCTGGTGCAGACATGCTGCAGTCTGTGAATCAAGCATGCATCAAACTCCAGGGATCAGAATAACCGCCAGACCCAATGTTTGGGGGGCTGGGAGGGGTGGAGGGAGAAGGAAGAGGGTAGCTGACTATATATTTCTCCCTTTTTAAAAAAATTAACCCCGCTCTGCAGCAGCTTTAGGGGTTTAATGTTAAAATGGCTGTTGTAAAACTGCACTACAGACCCATCAGCGACCATTTGAGGAACCTGCAGGGTGCTTGCCCGCCACTGAAGTGATTTTACCTGTCATCTCAACTATTCTGTGCATAGAACGACTTAAATAATACTGCGATTCTCTGAGTTTTTAAATAACGCATCTTGACAGTGCAGCTACGCAGATGCATATTCAGAAATAAATCTAAACAGCCTTTCTCATTTTTTCCTGGATTTACACTGATGCAACTTGGTGGTGTTTTCACTTACATTGGCATAACTGGATCACATTTTGTTGCATGAGATTTCATAGAAAACTTTGAAAAAGGCAAGAGCTGTAATTAGAGGCCTTGGTTCCATCGGAAATCTACTCTGATTCCCAGTCAGTCTTTATACTCTGATTCCCTGGCAGTCTTTATACATTTCTCACTCTACTGTCTCCAGATTTTCTTCCTACCTCCTCTGTATACGTTTTTGCTCCGTCCTCCTTTCAGCTCTTCCAAATCCGCATCTCTCAGGAGTTCCTCAGGCAATGGGAGCCGGGGTGGAAGAGCCCATTTTCAGCAAGTATTCAGAGGTGATCAGGAGCCGTGGAGCCACGTGGTGTCACCAGGCTCCCATTGCTAACCTGAATAACCTTGTGATTTCATCTTCGGGAGACTCCTTCTCCTCCCCCCATCTGTGTTGTATCATGTTTTCATCATTTTAAATCCATTAGCCTGTGTATAAGCTTGTGAGAGACATAAATAGGAGGCTATTTGGGAATAGTTCTGGCTTGATCTCTGGGCAGTAGGGACCAGACCTCTTTCCACGCCACCAAAATCACACTGGCAGGCCTTACACTCTCATAGTGCATCCGCTGCTGTGGGCCATCGTTGGTTTGCCTTGTAGTGGCCAGGATGAAATCTGCACGGGAGAGAGGAGAAGACTCAGGTCCATAGCCTGTCACTGATTTAACATCCAAAAATACACGTATTATTTATCTATGAAGGGAATGAGAACAGAAGTAATCACTTCTGTGCAAAGATCATGTTTCCATGACAATATCCCTATCACCAGATAATCCATATAGCATAAGCTCATCTGTCCTGCTGGTTATTTTGGCATATGGGAAAGAGAAATTCTGAAAGTCAAACAGAATTATGCCTTTGAAAAAGTGTATATATATATATATTTTAGATTCCCCCTCATTTCACAGAATCACCGAATGGTTTCATCACTCTTTTAAATGACTCGTATTAATGGGACCCAGTCAATGGAGATAACAATCCTGAACAACCCCATTGTTTCCTTTTTCTCTTCTCTTTGAGATTCCTCATCAAACTGACCATCCCTGCTCTGTTTCTGTTAATCTCCTGCCTGGATTCAGTCACTCTGCTCTCCCATTAAGTGCAGTTTTGTGAATGACATCTCTGAAAGCTCATCATTGCTTTCATTTGCCTGTGAGTGAAATGACTGCTTACTCACGCCCTTGGGGAAATCAAGTTTACCTTCCAAGGAAGTCTCTTTTTTTCAGTGCTTTGTACTGGAGCCTTCGCAAAATTCTCAGTAAGCTCGTTGGCCCTTCGTTTGTGCCGTCTCCAGGAAGAGAAACGCATGTTCACGCATATGTACGTAAGAAAAAGCACATGACTTTCAGGCTCTAATAGCTCATTTTGCTAGTAACTTTTTCCCTAGGACCAGGTAATTCTTTGTCATCTTCTGTTAAAAGAAGTTTCAAAGTTGCACCAATTTCTTTCTCCAGTGTATTGCTTTTCCCTGTCAGTCTCATGATTTTTTCAGAAGTTAATTCTTTGGATTTTGGGTGTCAATAAAATTCTGAATCCTGATTTTTTTTTTTGGGGGGGGGGGGGGTATTATCTCCCTGTGCTTAAACTTCTTTTATACCCATTTTAAGGCTTCTTTACACAGCGGGTGCAGTGAGTTTAGAGTAAGCCTGAGCAGGGAGGAAAACTGGGTGCATAGTTTTTGTTCAAAGAAACTCAACTTGTGTTGACTTGAGAAGATATCTAAAGCTTCCCAAGCCTTTGAAATGGGTAATGGGGTACGCTGGAACCCGATGTCGCGCAGCTCCCGGTGTCTGAGTACATCCAGCAGAACCGCTAGTTTTTGTGATTCGCTATCCAAGCCTCCCAGTATAGGAATCTGTGAGGCAGTTACTTGGAGTATCAGGGAAATTATGTGTTTAGGTGCAATTCTAAGTTAGATAACAGTAGCTCCGCAAAGAGATTTTCAATTTGTTTTTCATTCGGCTTGCGTGTTCTCTCTGAGGCAGACTGTAACTACTAATCTCTAGGATCAGAGATCTCTGAGGGACCTAGCGGATAAAACAAAGTTATTTTCATAGAGCCACACTTGTCCTTTTTTCTGTTTCTATTTCCTTTCAGAAATTGCATCATCCATGTGAAAATAAAAAGAAGGAATTTTATTCAGTACTGAAGTGTCCTTATTTTTACTCTCACTCCATCCTTTCCTCTTCCCTCTTTGCTTTCCTTGGCTTTCTCGTTTAGCTGGACACATATCTTTTGGTGGAGGAGGCAACATCTTCCAAAGCCCCTCGGTCGCTCAGTGGGCTCAGTCCCCATAAAGTCAACAGAGTTCAGGTCACTTGGGGGTTTTTGAAGACGTTACATGGAAAACCAGCCAGGACAACGACTGCCACTGTGTCTAGAGCTACGCCAGCGTACCGCATCGAGGAGCAGTGGCACAGCAGAAACTGCAAGGGCAGAGCCACTGTGTCTCCCTTTAAAATTACGACCGCACAACCCACTGAGGTGTGTGGGAACGGTATTAATGTAAATGCTTTAAATCCATATGGATCTTCTTGGCTCTGATATGCGGCTCTAGAAAGGCTCTTTTCTGGAGGCGGTATACCTGGAGAATAATCCATTGGTAGGTGCCAGTCAGAAAAGAAGGGTAAAGATAGCCCTAATTAATGAGATCTCTTCCTAATTGGCTCGGGCAAAAGGGTTTCCAGGCGTGCACAGGCAGAGAGTGCATAAAGTGGATGAGTAGCTGGCTTTGCCTAGATATGGTAGAGACTGCTTCTAAAACCGTTGCGTTGAATTCGTTTGGCTGTGCGTGGAGGAGACGGCAGCAGACTGTCAGGTAGATTAATCCTGGCTTTTGTACACCCTTGCTCAGAGTGTCGTCCCATTCCCTCCCGTGCGCTTTGCCCCTGAGTTTGACTGCAGCATTTTTAGCTCTGAATTTGGAATAGTCCTGATGAGGCTTGTATGAACCAAATGCAATTTGACTGGCGTCTCTGGAGCAAACAGTGTTTCAGTGAGTGACTGGAATTATTTTGTGCACTGTGTTTCACCAAAGAAGGGAGAGAGAGATTTATAATCTCAGCTATTAGTTTGCTTGTTTTTGGTTCACGCAGCCTTTTAAACAGCCTGTTTGGACCATATATAAAGGAAGAGTGCAGCTTTATAACGTTTCCAGACAATAAAGAATTATGTTGCATTTTAGAAATTGCCTGGGAAACACTTTGTGTTACGCCCAGCCATTTGACATGAACATTTTGCCCTCCTGGCTATGCTGTGCATGAGCAAAAAGCCCATTTATGTCAAGCCAGTCCTGGCTAGATGCAGGAGAGGAGGAGGAGATCCGTGTGAGTCCAGCAGAGCACCGGATGCCACTGGTGGAGCCCGCCGAGGGCTAACGCAAGGAAGGGGCCGGGGGACTCCGGCACGCCGCCGAGCCCTCCGTATGCCCTCTGGTCCCACCAGCAGCGACCACTCCTGCATCCTTCCCCTTCCGCATCCTTCCCCTGCAGCACAGCCAGTCTGGAGAAGCCCCTCTTTCTCCAAATCCCAGGATCTCTGTCTCTGCAAACCCATTCCCAGGTTAGCATAGCGTTTAATTCTCTGTATAGGCTTACAGTGATACATCATTCCCTCCCCACCAGTATTTTAGATAAAAGCCACAAGCTTTTTTCCTTCACAAGCAGCAATAGAAAAGACAAGAGAGGTAGAAGTGAAGGGAGTGAGATAGCACTGGCACAAGAATGGCTGCAGTCAGGCTAGGACGAGATTATAGCAAACAGGTTGTGAAAGTTCTAATAATTACTTGTTTCTTAAACTGTGTAACCTGTTTGTTTAATCTTTCTCCTGTGTTTCTAGAGGAGTATAGCATTTATTTCCCTTCCTTCTTGTGAACCGTATTTCTATACTTTGTACTTAATGTAGTAACCATAGCAATGAAATAAATGCATTGTCTTCATTTACAATGGTGTCTAAATAGGTGCTCATCGCTGTGTAAGTCTTTTAACAAGGGATAGTTCCCTACCGCCACAATAAGGTGGCTATGGGCTATATTATTGAAACGTGTCTTACTTCGTTTCTTGACATCGAACCCAAAAGTCTCTGAAAGAGGGGCATAGCTTTTCCCTTGTGATTCGAAAATGCATTTGTTCCTACTCTGTTTCACAAGAATGTATGTAAAAAATAGATAATCAGAACTTCCTCTGGATATTTTTTTTTCTGTGCAGAGAGAGCATCCGTAGCACTGTGACTTTCTGCATACACAGAGATGCATTAGTACCTTTTATTTTCTTACACTACCCTCACATTATCAGTAACCCACAAGATCCTGTGGGGAAAAAAAAAAAAATCCCAAAAACCGTATACTGATCTTTTTCCCTAGCAGAGAAATTGTACATTCCTGTACGTGGGCAGTTTTTACAGGAATAGAGGTAAACTGTGTTCATTTCTTAAGAATAAAAATGCAAGCTATAGAAGGAAAAATACTACCTCTTCTTCTTTTTTTTTTTTTTTTTTTTTTTTTTTTTTTTTTGCTTTTAATAGACGGCTTTTGCCACTGGGTGATAGATACGTGACTCCTTTTAGCAAGTTACTTCACCTTTTGTATATTTATTCTGTGCATCACAGCCTTACATGAACATAATTTAGCCATTTTCTGGAAATCAGACATGGATTTCCATACATTTAATGCTACGGTCACGCCATAGCCTCATATCACTTGTAGGATCTTAACATCCCATATTTGAGCAGCGGTTTCTTTAGTGCTTTATTTTGTTCGGCTCATATGGCATCCTAGGAGAATACCATGGTGGATTTGCACGGAAATGCTTGCATTTTTTTAGTGCATCGCCCTCTGTTCGTACCTCCACCATAAGCAAGAAATGCTGAACTTGTGTCGACACTAAATCCTACTCGGATGAATGCAGGCTGCGTGTTGCTACAAGTAGCATTCTCTGAGTATCGCTTGGATGGAGTAGTTACAGCTACTGAGGTTTAAATTTAAATCTTTCAGCTCCTGGCATAGTCTGCAAAAGAAAAGGGCTATTATCCCTTTTACATATGTAGCCTCAATTTCCAGGAAACAGAGACTGGAAAGGATTTGAGCAGCTAGCAAATTAGAGACCTAAATTAGATTTCACTGAAAGTTTTACACAGAAATATTTCTCAATCAAAAATGTGTTTTTAACTAAAGGAAATTTTCTCTTGGGAATTTTATATCTTTTGGGTATTACCCCCCCCAAATACATTTCAGGTTGTTGATTACACACACATATATATACATATACATATACATATATATATATATATGTTGACTAAATATGTGTGTATACACTATTTAAACAGCCATTTCTTATATTTTTTGCTAATTTTAATGCAAGTTAAAAAAATGAGTGGAGTAAGAATGGATGAGAATGCTACCATTTGATTTTATTTTAATTGTTTTTGTGTGGAAGGAAAGAAGTTTCCTAGTAGCCGTACCCTTAATGATAGATTTTAGTTGCTGGCCATTGCCTGAGTGTTACAAATGCCTGATTACCAAAGCCAGCTGCTGACTCTGGACTTTTTAAGTCTGTGTATCTCTAGCAGGGTAAATCAGGATAAAATCTTGCAAGTGCGTAGCATGGCTAGCGGCAGGATAGGTAATTTTTGCATTCCCTGGGGTTCTCAGGGAGTCTAAAAATTGAAAATGCACCTTAGCCTTATGTCCTAGTAACGTCACTTCTGTATCACCTGCCCATATGTTACTTAAACTGCTGTCGCCTGTGCCATCACTGAGGTTTGAGCTTTTACAGCTTGGGATGAAGCTCCGTGCCCTAGCTGGGCTGGGCAAGAGCTGTGCTCTCTGCGTTTGAGTTACAGGGGAGGGACTCATAACAAGGGGAGCAGGAGGTTGCCTTAGGTCTCCTCAAAGGAGGTAGGCATGCACTGTCTCACTCTGCAAGAAAATCCTTTTATCTTGTGAAAATCTTCTTAAAGACTATTTCTTTCTAGTTCTTGCAGTACCAGTTTTGATCACAGTGTGGATGGTTCTTGCAAAAGGGTGGTGAGTCTGGGGCTTTTAATTTTTTGGTGGGAAGGGAGTAAGGTAGGACATGATAGCTTTATCCTCAAGATGGCAGTAAAAAAAGGTATGAAGCCCAGTGGTGGACAGACTGACGAACCCTAAACAATAGCAGTAATAATAATAGTAATAATAATGTTCTGGAGATGATCAGTCCTTTCTTCTGTGTATATCTCAAAGATTAGTGAGTAGAGAGGTTGTGGGAAAATAGTGTTCATCCTATCTCAGCAGAAAAATCACAGCATCCTTTCCCATAGAAATTTGTTTTCTTCAGTAATTCTTCCTCTTTTCCTGCCATCATCCTTTCTTCATCCCCCTCCTCCCTTCTTTGTCCTTTAGGAAACAACTTTGCTAGCTATAAATGTCACTGGGGTCATCCAGCCATGGTAGCTGAACCCTTCCAAGCCCTGAGGTTGTGCTTTGTTTGTTTTTGTTTCACAACTGGGATGTGTTTTCAGCCTCTTTTTACTTTTGGGGGGGTGGGGGGGAAAGGCTGCCAATGGGGCAAATATGTCTTTCAAAAGGAAGGTGTGTTACACTATGCTAAGGACACAAGGTTTGCTAAACCCCGAAATAGTGTTTGAAATCGCACGTTGCCTTCTCTGAAGTACCTTCCTCTTCTTTGGTTCTCTCTGCCTCTCAGTATTAGAGAGCTGGTAAGAAACCTAAGGAAGGAAGCCTAAGGAATACATTTTCTGTATGAACCGAGGGATTCTGAGCTGTGACAAACCATTTTAATTTAGATTTTTTTAAGACAATTTAGAAGCCCCACAATTCCTAGAGGGAGAAACAAATACCACTTTTCTTAGCCAATGTTTTCCATCTCATCCAGTGGGACCTGAAATAGGGTCCTGAAACAAGCCGCGAGACAGGCAGATGTTCATGACAATATCCTGTGTTTTCTCAGCACAATAGTCAGATAGTTCTGATGTTATTATCATGGAATCATTGAAAGGAAAGGTTGGAAGGGACCTTTGGAGATCATCTAGTCCAACCCTGAGCGTAGCCCATACAGGGATTGAACCCATGACCTTGGTATGAATTATTATAATAATATGAATTATTATTTCAATGGGCCAATACCAAATACAAAGAATACAAGATTGGAAATGATGTCTTGTGTCTTCAAAGTTGAGTCTTTCTTATGTTATCACAAAAATATATCATCCGATCCTCTTCCTATAAATGAGCAGACTTTATTTAAAAATGCATCATTTTTCCTGAATCTCTTCCACAGGTGACACTATTGAAGAACGACTTTATAATATAGACCTTTATAATTGATTTCTTAGGAAATCAGGTCATTGCTTACAAAGTATGGAAATACGTGGAGTACAGCAGTTTGCTCTTTGGTCATTCAAAGATTCTGAACAGCCTAGGAGTGTTTATATGGGCTTTTTTTTAGAAAGAAGCCAAAACTTGTCATTGCAGGACCTCCTCATGGAGCATCTAGTCCTTTTGTAGCAATAATATCTCTCATACAGGAGCCTCCAACATTGTAACCATTCTACAGCAATGATTCTCAACAAACTCAAGGAGGAAACTTCACGTGGACTTTTCAGTGAGAATTTAACATGTTTGTTTCCTCAGAAGAAAGAGCGGTTATACATGCTTATCCAAAAGGTATGAGGCAGGTCAAAATATTTCCTGGAGGCACACAGGAATGCTGAACTCAGAATCACAGACTGACCCTATATGCAAAACAAACGGATGTATTCAGATATCTCCAGCTGCAATGATCAGCACTGTAGGAAGATATGAATATGATTGTGTTACCAGATAGGGCTTAATCTAACAGCACAGAGCCTGAAATAGGACAGCACAAAGTCTGAAATAGGTGCCAGTTCTTTGGTATAAGTTTCTTTCACATATTCTTCTTTCCAGGGTCCTTCAAAAGCCTTGACCCGGGTGACTCTTGTCATCTCAGACTTCCTTTGGTATTTTCTCCTTCTCAGTTTACCTCTGGTTTCTTTTTGTGCAATGTCTGGTTTATTAACCTTTGTAAAATCTGAATGTGCATTTTTTGAAATGTTTACCTCCTTAACTGGGATGCTAGGAAAGGACATCTGTGGTGAGATGCAGCATCTACTTTAGGCACTTACATGTAGGTGCCTGTGAGAAGGTGGCTACCTGTGCGCTATTGTCTGAGTTACTGGCATAATCAGTAGAGATCCATCAACTTCCCACTCTCATTGTAGACTCTAGAGTCATTTGATACACTCTTGTGCTTCCAGTCCGATCTGGTCCTGATGGGTCCATGCCTGTTTTTGGTTTTGTGTCATGTCTCTCTGGTGCATGTGGCTGCCTAGGGCATCTCAGATTGCAAAGATGGGCTAGATGGTATCTAGACTACTGGACTGAGGCCCTAATCAGTACAATCAGCAGAGACTAGAGAGCTATTCAAGTGACCAGATACTGATGCCTACTTTATGGAGAGTAGAATTGCTCCCATTGATTAGAGCTGTATTGACTTAGAGTTTAGACACCTAATGTACATTTAGACACACACATGTAGACACCTAATTGTAGGTATTTTAGTCTGAAACTGAATTCTACTCTTAGGATCAAATGTTCCACTCTAGACTGTGGAGTCTCCTTCTCTGGAGATATTCAAGGCCTGCCTAGATGCAACCCTGTCTAACATGCTGTAGGTGACCCTGCTGAGTGGGGAGGTTGGACTAGATGATCTCCAGAGGTCCCTTCCAACCTTACTGATTCTGTGATTCTATGATCTGGTGTCATTTGAGATGTTCTGACATATCCCTCCTGGCCTGTCCAGCTAGTTGCAGATCTCCTGTAGGTCGTCTGTCATACTTGCCAGACAATGTAGATGGGAGGATGTTCTATGGCATTTCAAATGGCAATGAATGTCAATGTGTGGGTGAATTGAGTCTACGCAGATACCTAATTATAGGAGTTTGAGCCTGATGCTGGATGTCACTCCTGGTTTTCTAGAAAGATATCTTCTTAGCTGTTATGTAAGAGTGTAGGAAAATTTAGTCTACAAATGTGAAGCATATGTCAGTGCTGAACATGATAACATTCCTGACACTCCCCAGTTTCCTTGGGACATTTATGGAACTCATTTCAGAGGCAGCTTCTTTTCATGAACATAATTTGAGCTCAGACACCTTTATACAAATGACAACAAGCTTTTCATTTGCCTCATTAACTGTTGCTTTGAAATTCAGATAGAAAATATTGATGAAGTATCAAGCTATCCATGAGGATATGGTCTCTCCTCATGCACCAAATTCAGCAGCATTTTTCATTTTATAAATTGCCACCGATTTCTCTATATGCACTGATCAGCCACTTTTCCTTTTGCCAGAGGAAAGCCTATAATAGTTGAAAGCAAATTTCCATTTAAACACAATAATTCTAAAGTTCTAGATTTCAACTTATGTGGTTAAAGGAACCTACATTAACATAAACATTTTCTTTCTTAATGTATGCTGTAGAAATATCTACTGCTGCAAGTATAGATTACTTCTGTTTTACAGTGCATATTCAGCGCGATGCTGACATTTTGGTTTCTTCTTATGTGAATGAAGAAAATGAAGAAAATTGTGCTGGGATTCACTTCCCTAAAAAAGGCACTTAGTGCCATTTTAGATTCCCTGGGATGTCTGCCCTTGCCCTAAACAGCTGCTCCAGAAGGTAAGTCTCCTTTAGGTCTTGTGTCTTCTCTGCTAGCCCCGTGCTGATGTCTTGAATGCTGTAGGGGCATTTGAGATAGCATTAGATGCCTGTGTTCAGGGAACTGGATCTCAGACTGGATGAACTCTCTGCCTGCTGGTGGAAGTGCCTTGCTTTTACTCAAGGGGGATCGGGAACAAAATTTTAATTAGTAACTGTGTCAGTGGTTGCAGTCTGTGGTCCGTGAAGAAGTTACTGATAATTCTCATGAAGTTTAGGTTTGTGTTCCTGGATGTTGTTCCAGGAACCGCATTCTAACAGAAGGTAAAAAGAACCAGATGTTTTCCTGACGTGACCATCTATTTTGTATATTTTCCATGAAGATACTGTATGTGCATGATAGACAATGGTCTATGTGGGATCTAATAGAAGATGATAATCAGCAGAGAAGCCTGGGTTAAAAAGAGGGCCTTATAATTAAAATTTTGGCAAACAGCTGCTGTCAGTGATATCTGGCCTTTAACTGAACAGTTACGTAATTGGTTGATGTATTTTACTTAAACACAGCCACTCAGAACTGCAAGAATAAAACATGTGTCAGTCATTCCAGGAATCCTTTTGTTGCTGGCTTGAAAATGCCACTGTCCTACAGATTTAAAGAATATTACAGACCTATGACATGGTTTTCTTCAAATAAATTTCCGTTACAGAGTTTGTTCATCACTTTCTAATTAAGAAAATGGCATAGAAGATGTGATTTCATTAACTAAAATTATCTCAGAAGACATGATACTATAAATGTGTTTGTAAAAGCTCAGTTATGGGCAAGATCTGTATGGAGAGTATATGAGCTATTATCAAAGAAACAAAAAACCAGTTGGTTGTGTGCTCTTTGTGCAGTATCATAAGGGGTGAAAAAATGAAAGGTTTTAATACCCAGTAGAAAATGAAAATGAAGTAACGGGATAAAGAGAATTAAGCTTCTTATTTCTACGTCAGTAGTTCTCTCTGCAATTAGGATAATAGTGTACAAAATCATTGTATTCAAAATTTTGTTTTGTAGATTATACCTCCTACGTGCTTGTTCTTACCTTGACATAGTGTGAAACTGTTGCCTTTCTGAGAACACATGTATAATAAAATATTTTCTTTCTTCCACCACCACTTTTCTATCAGCTACATAAAGACCAAAATGCACTAGCTTTTCTGTACAGTTTTTTTTATCTGTTTAGTTTTTCTACTGAGAGATGCGAAGTCTGGACTTGTCGTGATCAGTATTGCAAGTATTCCTATTTCTATGATTAATATTATAATTCAGAATCTTCCTCCCATTTGTATCAATTATTACGGTGGTTCAGACTAATAAAAATCTGAACAGATTACAAAAACAAAACCACTCTCACATTTCTGCAGGTAGCCGATGGGATAATCGAGCTGCCTCTGCAGAGGTTCTTGCAGAACTACTTTATCTCAGCAACTGTTTCGAAATTCAAGGCCCAGCCACTCAGAATCACTTATATCTGTTCAATCAAACTTTTTCAGATAGAAGCCAATGTAATTGTCTTCCCAAGTAACACACCACATTTTATGCATTCTTAACAAAGCCTTAGTTTTATGCAGTGTTGTAATATGGACAAGCTCTTGAGGGAAGCCCTAGGGTTGCTATAGCTCTAAGGCTACTGCACGGTGATTTTCACCACACAATGATTTTCACTTAATGAGAGTTTATGTTTCCCAGATTTTGCAGAATTTGAAGCCAGTTTCCTGGAACTCAGTGTAGAGCCTCCCAGAGCCTCTGGAGGAGAAGCATTACTGGGAACGCTTCTCCTCCAGAAGGGTATTTGATTTGGATTTGAAGTCCACGCTTCCCTTGGCAGTTTATTCCAGTAGCTACTCATTTTACACTGGGGCAGGTGGAATTTGCCTAATTCCTCATCTGCACTTGTCTGGTTTCAGCCCTCCTTTATCAGTGTTTTGTCCCAATGGAGGTTCTTTAGCACTGTACTCAAGTAATTTTTTATCCTCATTACTAATAGGAGAAGCATATCTTTCTTCTAAGATATATTCCCCTGCCTTGAAATTAGTCCTGTAGCTCCTTATACCATCCCCGGTTTTTCAACTTTAAAAATGTAATTGCCTTCAGTGGATTTAATATTGCAGTGCTAGTCTCAATGCTGCTGTGAATGAAAGTCAAGTTTTTCTCTGCTCCTAGTCTTCTGTACACACATTCATGGATTGCATTAGTGCTTTTCATCACAGCATCGTAATGGAAGCTAGCGCTAAGCTGTTTAGTTACTGTGATCCCCAAATTACTTTCGGATGCTGTTTTCCATTATGCAATTCTTTGTTCTCTCTGTTCCTGTATTTCTTCTTAGGTGAAGACAGACTTATATGTCTGTATCAAAATACGGTTTTGGTGATTGAGTCTAACTTACTAAGGAATCCTGTCTGAGTTTATGACTACTTCACTCTCCTTAATACTTACTGTGGTGTCACACTTTGTGTCATTCACCAACGATATCAGCAATGATTTTAAATTTATTTCCAAATCGCGTGGGAAAATATTTAATAATGCTAAGACATGGCCTTTGAAAGGCAGTGCTACATTTAAGAGAGGGCTGAAACAGTATAGTGGTCAACACAGAGTGGTAAAACCCTGCTTTGTGTTCAGCTGAAGAAAATGGAAGCTTTCTAAGAGTAAAATCAGGGCAAATATAGGTACTTAACTTAGGCAGTTGGTCTCCCCAGGTTCTCTCTAGCTCGTGAAGAGAGAAGGGCCTCTCTGAAGGTGAGCACAGAAGAGGAGGCTGACCTAGGTCTGCAGAAATACATCTTGCCTTGGTGGACTGCTGAAGGATGTCAGCTATCTCCAGAGCCTGAAGCAGGGGGATGGGAATTACTCCTTTCCCCCAGCTCTTGACTCTTTTTGGCTTTCTAATCTGAAATACCAAGCGCCTATGCAATCCTCTCAGTAAATAACGTAAAGAAATTACCTGAACGTCTTACCATTCAGGAGCCATTTTATGCATTAAAGTAGCAACAGTGCCAACATTTCACAAGCAGCCCTAACGCTTCCCCTGCCTGTATTTGTTTTACAGTGATTTTTAGTTTCTGTATTACATACAGATTTCCAAATTACACAATATACTGTATACACATTTTCTACTTTCTTAAAAAATGTACAGCATGGTATATGCAAAGCAATACAACATTCCTGGGTAACCTTCTGCAGGTACTGTGTTAGAGACTAGTGGTGTACGTCTGATGAAATACTCAGTTCTCCTGCCTTTTTTAATATAAATTAACTATGTATCTAATTACCTCCTCTGCCAGTCTGCAATTTGCATGCGTTCACAGGTATATTGCTTTTGTATTTAACTGCTTCATTTCCATGAACTGTATGCAAAAAGGGATTGTAGAGTCCTGTGTGGTACAATGCTGCTTGTTAAAATATTAAAATATCTTCCTTGGAGAGAAGATCAGTTAAAGCTGATTAAGCTCACGTTAAACAGAGTAAATATAACATAAGAAATACTACCTAGCCTTCTAAAAATGGTATTGTAGGGGCTTATATGAAATGAGAGGTAGCAGAGTCGCCCCATTCCAAATGGGGGTCCAAATGGCGATTCCAGTCACCAGATTTTCTTTCGGTGAATAACTTTGTTAAATTTGAGGGAGTCAGACCAGAATCAAATCCCTGAAAGCTCAAAGGAAGGGCTTGTCATGTGCACTATCTGGGGGAGCAGAGATAAGTGTGCAGGTGCAACTCTAGTTACGGTATTTCCTGATTCTGTTGATTGCTTAATTGTAACGTTCTCAATACACTTGTTTCAGAGTGGAATTTCTTAAATGAACACCACTCAGAGCTCATTAGCACCCACAGATATACAGCAGCCAGTGTTATCACAGTTAAAAAAAATACCAGGAGGAAGCCTCAAGGCTGGGAACGATCCTGTATGAAAACTTGAACCCAGATTTGGGATGTGGAGTGTTTGATCAGCTGTTTCACGTTGTCTGTTGTGGTAAGCTGCAAAGCCAAATGTGATTGCTCTTCCATAATGCTTCTTCTGCGCTGCAGGATGGGAAGATTCGTGGAGTGTATTCATAATCAGTTTATCCTCCTCTTTATATTATTTACATAGAAGAAGGTTGGGATTAGGCCAGGGTTAATGGTTGACAGTGGAATGACTCTGCAAGTATTTTCTCAGGAGAGCTTAGCTCTGTGTTATGCTTCATTATCCACCCTGTGCAGTGCGTCCAGCCAACTGTCCTGCATCGAGATGAGCCAAGATCCTTCCTTGGAGGGCTCTGGTGCTTTTTGCTGCAAGGATACGGAGAATCTGTAGGCATCTAGCTCTCATCCTTGCTGACACAGTGCTATGGATATGCGCTTGGGGGTGTCTAGAACGGCTTGTTGGATGCAGCCTTTGGCTACCTTGGCGTAGGAAACCATTGCCTGGGCACTGGGCAGCAGTCCTCCCCCTTGGTCGTACGGTCCTGGGTGCAGTTATGGCCCCGGAGAACTTCCCAGACACTTCCCAAGTGCAGCTTTGGGAGCTGGCACATGCCAGAGACCATTCCCAAAAGGCAGGTTGGATGCGCTACCCTGTGCTGGAGCCAGGGCAGGATCCATCTCAGCTACTTTTAGGCATCTCAAAGCGAGGTAGCTCATCCAAGCGCCTGCGGGAGTGCGGAAAGTGGGGCTCCTCCTAAGGATGCTTCGTCACATGCACTTACCAACCTAGGAAGGACAGACGGCGTGCGACACCACGCACCCCTCGCCGCGGGGACATCTGTGTTAGGCCGGACATCTGCTTTCGGGCGCTAGAGACGCGCCGACAAAACGCGACGCGGTCGCGAGAGCCGGGACGGTGGCTCACCGCGGCTCATCATCCCTCTACGAAGGGCAGCGCGAGACGCCCGCGCGCTCGAACCCTTCGCACCGCATGCGAGTGCCACAAGGGCTTTAGAGCTTTTTTAGCTCAGAAACGCGTCGCCGCTGCCCCGTCCCATCCAAAACGCCCGTCCGCACGAATTACTCAGTCCCGCTGCCCTCTTTGCTAACTCGCCTCCACAAAGCGCTGGTCGGGAGAAGGAAACTTTCGTCTCATTACCATCATCTTTCTTTCTTTCTTTTTTTCTTTCTTTTTTCTTTCTTTTTTTCTTTCTTTTTTTCTTTCCTTTTTTCTTTCCTTTTTTCTTTCCTTTTTTCTTTCTTTTTTCTTCCTTTTTTCTTCCTTTTCTTCCTTTTTTCTTCCTTTTTTCTCTTTTCTCTCTTCCTTTCTTTTTTCTTTCCTTTTTCCTTCCTTTCCTTCATTCGTTTTTCATGCTTTTCCTTTCATTTTCATCCCCTCCGCTTTTTTCCTGAGCTCCGACTACTGTTCTTAATTTCCTGACCAGCTTGCGCCCCTCCCCCGTGCCGCTCCGAGCATCTGCGGCCGCTTCAAATTGAGCCGCGCTACCTGCTGCTCCGACTTTCGAGCATACCCTACCAGTTGGCTTGCCAAACCGCGCGCTGCCAGCCATCTGCCATCCGAAGCGGAATTTACATTGTTTCATCTTAAAATAACGCCTTCGGAATATCAAGTAACTCTCCGGCGTCGGGGTTTTTTCGAACGGAAAGTCGGGCCAGGATTAAAAGCAAAAATACCAAATGCACCTCCAAGAAGGGGAAAGGGGAAGAAAAATACGGCAGGGGAGGAGGTTGGAGGGGTAAAGTTATTAATTTGCTGGTTATCCCATGGGTACTGAAGTGTGATGCGGTCTGCTTAACACGGCGGCGATTTCGCGGTCGGAGGTAAGGCAGATCGGAGCTGGTTCCTTCTCGCTCTGGTTTGCCCTGACTTTTTGTCGACTCAGATGCTCTCTGCGCCTCAGTCTATCTTAAAACGGATGTAGGAGCGAACCCGTAACTACTCAAAATTTCTTGGAATATTGTGGCTTTGGGTCTGTAGTTTGGGGGTTTGCATGGCTGCTGCACTTTGCTGTCAGTAGATGAGGCCACTGCAGTCAGAGTGTTAAAGTTAGTGGAGCTCTAATTTGTCCGACTCCTTAATCCCCTTCGTTAAGAGGAAAAAACAGTAAATTCGGTAAAATGGTGCAACACGTTCTGCTGTTTGAGCCGAAACCCTTCTAGTCGTGAGGCTGTAGGATGCATTTCAGTTACAAATAGCGTCAGGCCACTGATGCTTCTTTTGGACTCAAACACCACCACTCACCGAACGCCTGTAGTGAAGATCTCTGTAGGAAATGTTTGCTTATAACACTTACTAAATAAAAGGGGAATCTGATTCTCTGATCAAGGTCCCTCCCTTCCTGTGATATAAAACATGACAGCGACCAGCGTATTTCTACTTTAAAAAGTCCATCAGTGTGTCCAACCTATGGTCTGTTGTGAAAGGCAGTAAAACAGAACAGGGTACTTGGATAACTCTCGTCCTACAAACCTTCAGCATGGTTCTGAGAGTCAGATTGCTTATTAGAGCAGCCTGAAACATGGTAAATACTGAGAAAAATATCTTTCCAGCAGCATCTCCTCCAGGATCCATAAACTCAAATGGAGCATATGTCTTGGGCCAGAGTCCTATGCACAGACGCGTACGAGTTTGATTATTTAGGCACATAGAGTGAGATTAGTTTTACCTTGTTTTGGCTGTCCAGAATTTCTGACCTTAGCCTAACTTTGCCATATAGGTTCCCTCTGTTATCAATGGAAAGAGATGAATGCCTCCAGAGAACAATTTAACCCATCTTACTATAGGTCTGAAGTTGGCATATCTCAATGGCAATTTTCCCCACCTCTTTCTCTTTACTGACCTTGAAAATTAGCTAAAACTAGATGTTTGCATTGTAGATGAATTCTACTAAGATAGATTGCACCTACTATTTCGGGTTCCTATTTGTTATTTATTTTTTCTCCAGCTACTTTCTAGTATCAAATGCATGAGCCTCTTATGTGCAGCAGAGACTGCAAACCCTAGTCTTCCTTCTGCCAGGATGAGCCCTTCTCACTTAAACATTTGGCCTCATGAGAACACTTCATATTCTGAATCCTGAATGGACATACATAATATTCATCCCTCAGTCAGATGCTTAAGCTTCAAATCAAGTGGACTGAAGCATCTTCATGCCTTGAATTTCAAACGGACTAACTATAAACTGCCCTTTAGAAGTGTCTGGGGCTAAGTAAGTAGCATTTTGCTGAAGAGGCAAGCAGAGCCATGGCATAGTCACTTGAAATGGAAAATCACGCTCCACACTTCTAAAACGTTTTCAGGGTTCCTGGTACAGTTGGCCAGTTTTGGTCCAACAGAAACTCTCCTGGAAAATGACCAGGTATGGTTAGAAAGCTAGGACTGGCCAGGAGCTATTCCCAGTTGGCAGTTTGGTTGCAACCAGTTTTTTAGGGGGAGTGAGAAAGTAGCTGTGCCATGTCAGTTGGGCCTTGGGGCCTGAAAATGGGATCTGGCACATTTTATTTGCTAATATAGATGTAGCTCAAGTGTCTGCATTATCTGTAGAGTGCTTAATTGAAGTGCTCTGTACTAGTGCCAGACACCTGCATTTTAGGTGTTATAAAATCTAAGCAGGGGCCTGAAGCAGTCTGAATCTCTCTGCACGTGCCTCAGTTTGTTCAAAACTGGGCAAGGACCCAGATTCTGTTTTGGAAGCTTTCCTTCTGCATTATTTATACATTTGTATTTTAGTAGCCACTACAAGGCCCGATGCACTTATGCAAAGTATTATATTGACAGGTAACAGCAAGATTGTCCTGTCTCCAAAGCACTTGTGATTCATGTGTAAGATGAGTGATAAGAAGTATTTTCAAGAAACAGATGGTGAGAGCGCAGGATAACAAAGAGATCCATTAGTAAAGGTGTTCAGTGAATTTCCTTCTATGCCTTTTCTCCCAAAGGTCTCACAGAAGAGAGTTTATAATAAAAACCGTGTTAAAACTCTAGAAAACACCTTCGCTCAGGGCTTGAGGGTGATAAGGTTCATGCTGGTAGGTATGTCTTTACTGCAGCCCTAGAAAAACTGGTGGAGCATATTGGTACCTAAATTACTTTCAAAATGATTCTGAACAGGGAAAATCACCCATATTGAGCTTCATGTCTGCACATTCAGCCTTCTGCTGATAGCCAAGCTAGCTAGTTTAAAGCCATCCAAGGTACCTTAACACAAACCCTTAGTTTTTCTAGTTGCTAGTGTTTCACATCTCTTCTCATTCGTATAAAGAAGCTCAAGTTAATCCTTTCACCTGCCAGCTGTGTTTGAGTGTTAGCAGAAAACTGTTTCCGCTTCTGCAAGGTCACTGAGATGTTTCTTCACAATTGAAATCCACCTATTCGATCCTCTTAAATTCTCACAGAAGCATTTGTAAACAGTTACCTTTTAGAAAATCAAGGCATGAAGAATTAGATCATATTCTGTGATTTGTTTTTACCCGTAAATGCAGGAAGATACCCGTAAATGCAAAAAGCTTTTCCAGTAAATGCAGATCTAGTGGTCTCTTCTTTGCACCTAAGTTGAAGTTGAGCCACCTCATAGTGCTCTTCCCAGGTCGCCATGGGAATTGTCAGGCGTTGTGCAGCCTCGCAGCAAAAGAAAGAGGAACTACGAGAAGTAGCACCCTTAAAAATACACTCTTTTTGGTTTTTAATTTAATCTGGGCTTTTGAGGTAGGCTCACCCTGAGAAACTAGCTATCTTTCTTTGTGGAAAATGTAATCAATCTGTTTGAATTTTAATATCCTTGATGTCTCTTCTTCAAGGAAGCTCTTACAGGGCAAGAATTGTGAAATTCAGCATATTTCTTCTATATCTGTAGAAGATCAGGCATCATTTTTTTTCAGTGCTGTAAATGTCTTCAAGCATCTAAAATCACAAGACATTTATAAACACAAATATTTGAGATATAAATATTAGTGTCCATAAACCCAGTACTCTCTATTTATAGGAAACCAAGGAAACACTGGAATGGTAGGTGGATGAAACGGTGCTTTATTAAAGAAAAAGGCAGAACGAGAAAACATGTAATGTGCTTGGTGCTGTTTCCGAATTAATTGATGGAAGACTTGCAATCTCTGTCACCTGCAGTATTTCATTCTTGAAGAAAATACTGCGAAGGGTATAATTATTAGGAAGATCGTTTCTATCATGATATAAATGGACTCTTCCACTTTATCATAAAAAAGCCTGTCAAAATTAAATCAAAGTCCTTATATTGCTCATTTATAAGACTGAAATAGATAATACTTACACAAAAGAACAGTGAAGTTACTGAGGTCAGATTTAGACAGGGGATCTGTGATACTACTGCAAACCAGTCAGTAGAAATGTTCCTAAAATGACTGAGAAAAAGTCTCAAAGGACCAAAAGCGGAAAAGACACCTGTAATAGGTACAGATGATATGACCTACACTGTGACTTCCAGCCCTACCTTCTGCAGTCACATTGCCTCTCTTCCTTCCACTTTGCACCTCTAAAGGAGTTTGGCTTCATCTTCTGTGTAGGCTACATTACACAATTTAACAGATGGTAGACTCTCCCATTAGCTTTCCATTCTGAGGGTTGAATGAACCTAGTATGTCCTGTACCCCAGGTCGTGTACCAACCATCTTGGTGCCCTTGAGGCAATTTGTGAGGGAAAATAATGGAGTTACTTTTAATTTTCAACAGAAGATTAGATACCTTTCTGGAGAATCTGGTTTGTAAAATACAAATCCCTCTTTCTGCAACAATTTAAGCAATAGAAGTCTGGCATAACCTTCTTGTATGTAGCAACTGACCATGATTTAATCATCTTAAAGTAAGTTTCAGTTGTAGAGTAAATACTCTAGTCCTTTAAACTCTTCTGCTGTATGATGGAAGATCAATAATTAGCAGTCATAAATTTTTTTTCAGGGAGCTTGTGCTTATTTGGCCATTTGTGAGTGGGAGAGGAAAGGATGTAGTAAATACGTACTATCATATTTAGGAAAGAAAACACGGGAAACACATTGCTCTGTGCAGTATGTTTCCTGCGAAATGAATACATGTCCCCTGTAAAAATACACATCTCGATGCATGTTATCTTGTCCCCCCATTTCATGTCCATATCTTGTATGGGACAACCACAGCTCCTGGTGGTATACCATGGCCATGTCTTAGGTTTACAGTACCAAATAACTGTTGATGTGGCCATACTACAAACCAGATGAGAAGACTCTTCTTGCTGTAAAGAGAAGTTTTTGAGAGGTTTTTGTCATTTTTCATTTTAATCTGAATCAACTCGTTGGTGTGATTCAGGAAGCAGTGGCTCAACCATTGCTTCCTGGATATGGCTAAGACATCTCCTGAAAAACAAGGCACCTGTACCTGAGACACCCTGCCACATCTTTCTCAAAGCTGTTACATTTTTGAATTCATCACCTGAACAATACAAAGAGACAATGCACAGCCAGAAACTCGAGAATGAATAAGACAATCAGAACTGTTCAATACGGAAATTGTGAAATGTAAATCGTTTGACACCTGAGGCCTCAATTGAGCTATTTGGGGGAAAAAAAGTGAGGAGAGTTGTCAAAATTTTGACATTCTGCAGTTCTGTTATTACAGAGATGAAATGGCTACTTTTTTCTATTAAAATGTTAATGAAAAAATTTTCCAGTGAATTACATTTTGCCTTCTTTTTCCCCCATTTTGTCTGTAATGTAATAAAAAAAGATGGAGTTCTCTTCCACTTTTTCATTATTTTATTGCCATCTTTTATTACCTTGAGATTATTTTTGAAGGAGAAGAAAAAACTGGGGAAGAACAGCGAGACAAAGGTGAACATTACTCTGTTGTATATAGGAGGCAAGAAAAGCATTAAAATGGAGTTTTAAATTTTGTGATTTCTTGGGAAAGCTAGAAAATTTCATTAAAATGCAGCTTTTCCCAGTAAAGTTTCCATTTTCAGGCAAGATTCATTTTTCCAAAGAAAATCTGGTGAATTATAGCACTTACGTACATTGATGCCGTTGCTCTAAAAAAACCTTTGTTGATAGTTGCTATAGAAAACTGTTTGAAAAATAGAGGTATATATAGTAAGCTTTTGACGAGATCTTTCTTCATAATTTTTCCTGTTCCATCAAGCACGAGCTTGAGGAAATAGGCATACAGATGGCCAGGCCCTAATCTCGTTTTAATTAGGGCAAATCAGAACTACTCGATGAGCATCAGTGAAAGAATGCTGATCTGAAAGTGTACGAAAAGAAAAAAAATCTACCCTTTGTAGTGTGTTTGTTTCGTAATTTTATTTCATACGGTATTTGCAATGATTTATTTAGGTTTGGCCTCTCAGACCTGAGGGTAACACAAAGCCTGTTTTTAAAAGTTTTTCTGTTACAGTCCAGCTAGTGCCCAAAGAGTAATTTGGCTCACTGAGCACAAGATCCTTTCACACCCCTCTAGCAAAATCTTCCACCAAAGAATCATGAGCCTTGAGCAGACTTTGAGAGAATTTATTACATTATTAATAAACCAGCTGATTAAAGGACACAGTTCCCTCTGGCTTTTCCTAAACTGGTCTTGTTCAGGAGTTTGGTGTTTTAATTCAGGCACATTCTCTAATTAAGACATTTTGATTCCATTTCTATTAGCGGTGATAAGGAGCCAAGTTGCATGCAGATAAACAGTGGAGAAGGGCCTGAGGACGTGTACCTCAGAGAGCACCTAGTATCTGCAGTCAACTTTGTGATTTTTTTTTATATGAAATGAGTCAGGTTCTTTTAGTTGCGCAATGTCACTTTTAGAGAAAAGTTATACGGAGATCTGACTGAATTCTGCCTTATTAGACAAAGGCAAAGGTTAATAACTGAAGAAAAAGGCTTCAGTTATGTTTGATTTGCACATGCTGGTGCACCACTCTAAACGAAATGGATGTGAAGACCCAAATGGCTGAGCTAACCGGGGAGAAAGGTCACCGATTTCCAGCTGCAATGAGCTGAACACATTTGTGAGTCAACCCCAGAGAGCACATCCTGGGTTTCCCAAAACCATGGCATTTTGATATACTTTAGCTGTAGACTAATAAACTACATCTGTATTAGTAAACTAAATACGGCCACGGCATGGGCTCAGATGCTGGCTCATGGTCATTAGCATGGTCCCTGACACAGTTTTGGACAGATAACTCCCTTTACCATCCCCATATGTGGTTTGAGAGTTAGCATGTGCCAGGTACCAAGTAGAAGTTTGGATGTGGCTACTTTTTTTGAGTGAGATGTTCAGCTGTATGTACATAAGCGGAGCTCTGACAGTTGATCTCTAGGCCAGAGACCAGTCCTTGACCCCTTGTATTCACTAATACAGACATCGCTATGTATTATGGAGGACCTGCACAATTATGGTATATAGCTGAACCCCCCCTTAACCCTGCAAAAAGTACATAAAATGCAGGAAAAAAAAAAGTGAAGTATACTCTGTCCTAAATTAACGCTTTAATAAACGTATTTGCTATATGCAGGGCAAGAAATGTCTCCTGTCTACACTGCTGTGTTTCTACATTCATAAGAACCTATTACAGAATCTTAAAATGTCCTTTTGTAGTGACTCAAAGGTAACACATTCACTGTATGGATGCACCACAGCTCTTCACTAACTGAAAACCAAGCAAAGTCTTCTGTCTGCAGCAGAAAGACCTAAAGAACCACTGACAACTCTGACTGGAGGAAATGCTTGTGGCTCAATACCTGCAGGAAGGGGAGGAAAATAAACACTGATGTTGTCAAATAGTTGTACAGAGGTGTGGAAGTAGGTCACTTAACCTGGAAACCTTTGAATTACTTCCCAGCGAGAACTGGCAGGGCAAAGATAATATGGGTCTAGTCAAATGATACAGAAATGCATTTAGGCAAGAGGCCAGAAAGTGAGCTGTATGACTGAAAATTTGTGGGAGAGCTGTGTAATGCAAATATCAAGGGCATTTCTTCTGTTTTAATTGACACCTGAACAAACCCTTCTCATTTAAAGGAGCTGGTTGAATATATTGTGCATATTTAAGAAAGGAGGGTCTGTCAAGTTTGTCCTTCCTCGTATTTGTCACTTACTTACACTCAGGTGTATCAGGGAAGGCTCAGCTTTACCGGCAAGAGATGCTACTAGTCATGTGTTTCATATTTCTGTGACCCCTTTCTTCATTTTGTGGACTTGCTTTGGCTTCAGTGAATTACACCAGCATAAAACTGGTATAATGAAGTGCAAGATGTGGCTTATGTAGCAGTGTCAAATCAGTTGAATCCGTAACTGTGATCATCTTGCTGTAAATGCTACATAGACATCATTGAAAGTTGAAGCAGAATTCAGGTGGTGTGTTTGTCAGATCCTACCTTCCCCTCCTCACTTCTGTGATTCTAAATACATTTTCAGGATTCTTGTTTTTCTATTTGATATTCTGAAGTTTTTCTAGATACTTGTGTAAAACAAAAATATTTTAATCTTATGTTGAAAATCCAGTTTTTCAGTATTATTGTCACTAAGTATTACTGAAAACTGATGTAAAAGGCGTATGCTGTCTCAAAACAAACTCAGAGGAGAATGATATTCCAATACAGAGACACTTTTGGAGAGAAAGCGTCTCTCCAAAAAGCTTCTCTCCTTCTTTCCTTGTCCCCTTCCTCAACCCCCCTGAATACATGCAGTCAGCGGTTTCTATATCACCAAGGGGTTTTTATTCCTTAGCAATATGGCAAGCTATTTCTTCCTTCTTAAATTTAGTTTAATCAGCAGTTATGGCACAGTGTGTGGCTTTTCATAATTCTACTGATGTTTCTGCAAATGATTACTTAGCGCAGTGCATTATTATTACTGTGGATGATCACTTACAAACATCTGTCAGGATTCACATAGGTAGAGTTGAGCGTGCCTCCAGGCAGAAGGATGGGTTAGAGGTCCTTTCCAGTCTTATTTTTATAATACTCTGCCTATTCAGCTGCCTGGTTTTCTCCTTTTTTTTTTTTTTTTTTTTTTTTTGTATGTCTTCAGCACTGGATGTCATTATCTGCCCTAAATCATCTTTTTCTTTTTTGTGATGCCCTAATAATGAGCTTTTGTCATGTACAATGACTACATCTTATTTCCCCTCTTTTTATCATAATATCATCTGCTTAGGATGTTCTGAGAAGAACGCAACAAGCTATGATAAATCACCTTGTCAAGTTATACGGTAATTCAGGCTGTTGCTGAAGTTACAGATAAAATCCAGCAAGAGGCTTTGTGGGGAAGAAAGGTGGGGGAAGGAATTCACTTCTACAGAGCATGCATCTCTCTCATGTCTGTATTGAATCTATAGGTGGGATGAAATGTGGGGGATGTGTCATCGTTGCTGTTGTTCCTAATGAATCAAGAAGCTTTTCTGAAGAGTTCTGCTGTCTCTCAGGAGCTGTTTCCACCTTAGATATGCATTTTCAATCTCTCCGCCTTTTCAACCTGCACCTGCAGTGCAGTAAAACGTATTAAGTTTAGTATAGTACATATTATAAAGTTTAAGGTCTGGGCAGACCTGGCTGCAAATGTTAGAGAGCCCTGTGCAGTCTGAGGTTTCACAGCAGTCACAGAAAGTAGAGAAGAGCATGTGCAGTTTTGCAGATGCTGGCTCTGTATTTGTCACCAGGGAGTTCGGAGAGGAAAAATGTTTCCTCCTTTTCTTAAAGAAGACAAGCTGGGACACAAGTTGTCCCCAAGATGCTAAGACCAGTTAGTCTGTAAACAACAGAAGTCTTAGAATTTCACTTCATAGTTCCTTCAGTGAAAAAAAAAAAAAAAAAAAAAAGGAAAAAAAGAGTTCTGGCTGAGTTAGAGCACACTCCTTTCATAGCTGTTACATCTGTTCAGGAATAAAGAGCAACGAAGCCCTTTGAGAATGAAGGACTTTGCCTTCAGATGAAAGGAAAATGACACAGAGAGTGCAAATCTTATGGTAGGACACAGTGTGTGTTTCCTTCTTGTGAGGCCAACCATATCGAACTGAAAGCATTCTCTAAAATGCAGGTCCTTGTGGCAGATGAGTTGGAAAACTGCCTAGATACTGAGAGGTGATGTACATAGAAATGGAAATCAGAGCAGTTCCATGATTATATATAAAAGAAATAGCTAAGTTTTTAAATAGTTTCACTCCCAGCCATTCTTCCCCCAGTGTACCAATGTTTGAATAGCTTAATGCATCGGTGGAATAAATAGCACCTAGAAAAGACATCATCTAGAGGGATTAAGATAACATTATTCATAATTTCCAGAAATATTCTATGCATCATGCAAGTAAATAAAACTCGATGTAAATTAGTGCTTAAAACACTATATAACACACACAACACTATAAAACGCGTATATATTAAATAGTGTTGTGCAATGTTTCCAGGCGCAGGAGCTCCATCGTTCACACTGCTCATTTGTTAGTACGTCCTTGGTGCACTTGTGGCTCATGCCAGGCAATTCCTGGGCATCGTGTAAAAGTCAACCCAGGCCGTAGTCCATTGCCTTTATGTGATCTGAATGTGGCAACCCTTCTTAGGGTGCTAAGAGAGGTTAATAGGATGGATGCAAGTCGTGTCATGACATTTGGCCTCTGGGCCACGGAAAAGTCTCAGGTGTATTTTCTTAAGAAGTGTCGATAAATCACACCAGACACTTGTATTTTCATATGAAATGTAGAAATTAGCACAAAGGCTATGGTTTCCCCCAACAAAAGAGGGTTTCTTGTGTTAATCCTTTGCAGCACAAAAAGTGTTAGATTGCTTTTAAGCATGGATTTAACAAGAATAGTATTTTATTGAAGTTAGAGTAGTAATGGATGTACTCTAAGCTGCGAATAAATAGCAGGAGAAATGCTTGCTGTGAAACACAAACACAAACCCAGGTTTTGCACAGATGCTCTTATGGGGCCTCTGTTGTGTAACGCCAGATGTGAAAATACCCCTTTGTTCAACAGTTCAACGCAGTTTGTTCAACAGACGGTGACGATTCCACATCAGATTCATTTGACTGAGCTCGTGTATCAATTATTGAAATGGCCTGGGATTTCCCTGCTTAGGAGGTAGCCTCTTTCTACCTGTGCTAGCTATCCAGGGTGGAGGTCAGTGGTGCTCCTTGTGTGTGTCTCCTGGAAGCCAACTACAGGCAAGACAGTCCCATCACCAACCAAACCTTGCTGTCAAGGGGAATTTATAGTCTTCCGGCCTCAGCTGTTTATGTGGGGCATGTGGGAGATGAATGTCACTGATCACCATTACCTAGATGAAGAAATGTATTTTTCCACTATTTTTGCATGTAAAAGATAAGAAATCACATCTGCATACAGTATTTTCATCTGGTTGAATGTTGAAATAGTTGTAGAAAATACTTGTGGGTCTGTTTTCCACCCTGGAAGTGCCCTCTTCACTATTTTTTTGTATATGTTCCTTGCTGTATTATGCATAGTTTGGTGTGTAAGTTCCTTGGGGCAGAGACCCATCAATCCCCATTATCCTGACAAGAGCCATGCATACCCTTGCTGCTATATATATAATCATCTTGCATATAAAACCAGTGTTGTCATGGTGATTTGAAATTCCCTGAAAGCTTACTGTAATGCAGTTAATCTTATGCACATATCTACAGTTATTTAAAATCAACCATATGACAAGCCACCTTATATATAATGGCATCCAACCCACTCTTTAGGGAGCAAAAATTTGCATAGAATGTGCAGCTGCCTTTTTTGGTAAGTAATATTTTGAATGCCTAACTGCTTCTGACCTCACCTGGCTGCCAGATGCTGTCAGCTATTCCTATAACCATGAGAACAGTCTTGCTCAGTTATAATTTGCAAAATATATGTCTTAGCCCTTTGTCATGGCTCAGTGCTTACGTGGAGGAGGAGTGTGTGAATAATTCTGAACGACACCTCGGAGTTCAGCATGATAGTGGAAAGGCTGGTGTTTCCTCCATGTGGTGTATTCCGTAAATATTCCATGGAGAGACAACCAGGGGAGGAAAAAAGTGAGGGATCAATTTTGCCGTTTAAGCTGTAGCCTCCCCAGCCAGTCTCCCTGTAGAGGTGCTCTGCAGGGAGCAGTTCAGCTCCTGTGGAAGTCAGTGGGAATGAGATCAGACCTTGAGAAGTCGCTGGAAAACAAGGAGCTGGAAGTTTACCATTCATGTTTAATTATCAAACACTGTTCCCATCGTTATGTGAAAAGTATACAACTGTTCCACATCTGTGTGGAAACTCAACCTGTAGATAAAGGTGGGATGTTCCTAAGTGATACTGCACAATAGGATGTGTTCTGCATCACCATAAAATGAAATTATTTTTCCTAAGAGCAACTCTACTTTAGCTCTTTTTTTGGTGGCATTGTGTGCCATGTGTGCTGAAATTCTCAGACCCCTTGGGTGAGTTGAGGTTGCCATTCTTTAATTAGTTTATTTTAATGATCTGTTAATGGAGGCGTATCTTTTTAAGTGCAGTTGCATTAAAACTTCAAAAACAACTGTGTGTGCTGTACAAATTAGCTTCTCAAATGTAACTAGGAGACAGTTTGGGGCATTTGCTCCAGACAAGGCCCAGTTTCGGAATCTGTAACATGCTCAAGTTTTGAGAAATTTAGAAGCATTGTGAGGAATGCTGGAGGCAGTTACTGATAATGTTCTGGCATTTCTATTTACTGGAGTCCCACTGGGGCAGCCAAGTCAATATTGCACTTTCTTCATCCAGTCTGTAGATGGACTGGCCTTCTGCCTCTCTTGTTGAAGACTGAGAAATTCTCCATTCATCTCAAGCCTTCCTAGTTTTCTTGACTGTGTTAATCTATCAATGATTTTTTTACCTGCAGCTGGTGGTTCTTACTGTTGAACAATTTTTATACCAAAGGTACCAAACTGTCAGTGTGCTTCAGCTGTATGAAAGATGAATTGAAAGGTCTAACATTTGGTATAGGGTTTGTGCATTTCTAGTGGGTAGAGGGGACCCAGGGGAGCAGGCAAGGGTACTTCAATGACCTTTATTTGCAGCTTCTAAGACTTGGATCAAATAAATGAAAAAATCTAAGTAAGGACTGCCTACCTTTTATTCATCTCTTGGATTCTTTTCTTTGTTCTAATTTAGAGATTAATCTACTCTTTAAAGGAGAGGGGAGGACAAATTCACAGTGCCCATGCTTCTTTCTCATCCTTTTCTAGTGGCAACAGAGAGAGACTACATCACAGCTTTGGACCTTTTCCTGCTGATGATCACTGTAGTGTCTGGGCACTTTTGCTCTTAAATGATTAGCTATGGTGAAAGCTAAGAGAGGAAAAGTCACTTTGCAGTGCTGTGAGGCACATAGCACACGCTGCTCTCTGTTCCCTCTGTGCCACTCCTCCTTTGTGGGATCTGTCCTATCCAGCCAGACTCAATGGCTCTTTCTGTACCAGCAGCATTGGGTCTGAGGACTGCCCAGGGATCCTCCATTCTGTTAAATTGCTATCACAGTTCCTTGTCATGGTTTTGGCCCAAGGCAATGAATATACTCCTCGGAAATATCTGGAAATTTAGCTGGACTAGATAGCCTCCAGGATCATTTTATTCACTGGTAAAATTATGGGCCATTCCATTTAAAATAGTGTGATATAAGGGCTGAAATATGTTTTCCTCTATTCATTCTCTATTCTTTTGATTATGCTTTATATTTCTTATTTTTTGTTCTCTGCCATGTATTCCTCACTCTTCATCCTCCTTGTCTTTGTTCTTTGCTTGTTGCTCGCTAACACTTGTTACTATATATACAATATTTCTCAACTGAAAAGCTTTCATGCAGTACCTTTATTTCTTGACTAGCTAAGTGCTTTTGCTGTTACTTAGTACTGAGTCTGACAGACACATGCCTCTAGCTTATTAATCTCGTAGAGTGAGGTTCATTATGAGTATGTGCTATTAGCAAACAGGAAAGTGCTTACTTATAATTGCTGTTCTCTAAAGGTTGCCTTCTCTGTGGATTCAGATTCATCATCGTCTTTGTTCTAGAAAGTGAAAATCTGTTTCCACTAATAGGACTGGCCCCTATTAGACTGAGCAGCAGTCGGTTGTGGCTTTATGGGACCATCTACGCTGCTTTATTTCAAGTACTCCTAGGGATTGTCTCTGGGATGATGCTTAGTAGGGGCATATCTGCATTCACACTGCAAACCCTAAAAATGCATTCAGAGATCTTCCGACCCGTCCACAGATCTTGTGCAGATGTGAACTATCTCCACAAAATCAACAAACCTCATTCTACCCTATTTCCATATCTGATTTTTCTGTAGCAAGCATAACCCATAATCCCTGGTATTGTCCTATTGAAGCAGAGTCATCTGCTATGGCTCCTCAGCATCTACTCTAATCTTGTTGCCTAAGCATGCTTTGCCAAATTGCTGCATGCAAGGTGTGGGAAAGCCAAGAAAGACAGCAGGAATCTCAATAGAAGTCAAAGGTAGGCACACTTTTCATACGAGGAGATAGCAGTGTTATCCTCGTGAAATGGGTACCTCATGAGATCCAACACCAAAGGTGATTCCAGCCTAGCTTCATGCTGCAAGAGATGCTGCTGGGCACACTTCACTGAGACCATCATATCTGGGTATCATGTGTAACGTATGAAGGATGGCATGGGAATGATGGTCACCAATGGCCTACCTATTCTTGATGTTCTGCTTTGCTAATGATACTTAGAGAATGGGAAGGGTCCTCCATGGGTTTGCAGGATCAGTTTTGGAGTAAATCCACAAAGAAAGGGAGAAGGGAGAGAAGGTGGTGAAGACATTGTGACTAGACAGTCCATGGGGCAGGTTGATAGCCTGTTTATTAAGTGTATGTCACTACCAGGAAGAGGCACAAAACCAGGTCTACAGAGACCCACCTTGTTATTAGTTGATGAGTCTTACTATGCTTGTGGTCTCCCCTTAGCTGATGGAAGTCCCATCAGACCGGTGGACTGTCAACAGCAAGCAAGGTCTGCCCAGGATTGAGCTATCATTTGCTGTACTTTTGTCTTCTCTGGAGATATTCAATTCTCTTTTAAAGGCTTGAATGTCCTCACTGTGCGAGTTGTCAGATCCATCATCTATGGACTCTGTCATGAGTGGCTAGAGCTGACAGAGGACTTCCTGGGCTATTCCATATTCAGTATGATTTACTACTATAGCTATATCCTGGATGTTTAAAGCAGGGTGAAAGAGTTTGGTCCAGGTGAATTCTCTGGGGAACATTTTTAGGACTGGGTGTCCTTGCCCCCAGGTTCTCAGATGAGGGAGCTCTTACTGCACTCCTACAGGTACCCTAAATTGTCTCTATGTGGATGACTGGGGAATTTGGTTTGGCAGATGGTAATGAGGGTGTTATTGCTGGACAATTTAGATGCAGCCTGAGTATGCTAAGAGCCACGTATTCAGTCATATTAGTTTTCCTAAAAAAAAAAAAAAAAAAAAGTCAACCTACATGAAATATGAAGCCGTTTTGCCTCGTACTGGGAGCCATACAGCACAGCTTTACAAAGAAGTTGCAGAGAGAATATTTCAGAGAAGACCCAGAGGGCTTTTAAAGACACCAATAACTTAAGAGAACTCCAGTTACTATGTGGTCCTACCACTATAACAGTGGAAGAACAGTTGAAATCATGACTATGTTTCTACATTACAATGTTTTTACATTTATGTGATGCTGGGATAACTGACAACTGCTTCTGTTGTTTTGAGGGACGCTTGGAAATATATATATAAGAAAAAATATATAATATATAAGAAAATAAATTTCCTTTAAAACTCCTGTTTGCTGTGCAAACCACCCGTTACATTCAGTCCATCCCCAACATGAGGGGAGGCTCTCGAGCAAAACGCTCTCATGCTTTCATGGCTTTCCAATCTACAGCAGCAATGCTGTGAGGACTCAGAAGTGCTGCCCAGTATTACTGCCATGGGGTATGAGTGCAAGCTTCTCTGTATGTGAGCAGAGGGACTGCAATTCTGTGAGAATCACAACACACTTGAAATTTTTAGATCAGATGGTAACAGACTGCAGCGCAGGGAGTGCAGCTTCTATCTTGGGGAGAACAAAAGTGAAATGCAAGCTATATTTTAACATTTAAGTTGCACATTTTAACTCTAAGAAGCCAAGGAATTCGAAGGCAGAATTTAAATGTGAATCCTCAGTCTGTCTTCTTCTGGTTATAAATTGCTGTGGTCTCTAGCAGAGTGATCTTGCGCAGTTCTGGAACGTATAGATGTCTCAAAGGTTGCCGGAAAGGATTGTTATTTAAGAAACAGTATGCAATGATCTGATAAAAGATGACAACATAATTAATATCCTCAAGGAGGCAGAGCTAAAGCTCTATGAGCCTTGCATTTCTCATTTCCTGACTTTTGAGTGCTTAACTGTGCATATTTAATGTTATATTAAAATAAAGGAGAGGGGCATGCTATAAGTGAATAGTCCCTTTCCTGCTACTTGAGGATAGTGAATTGTTTCAAACAAGCTGCATTGTTTTGACAATATCTGCATGATTTGAAGTGACATCAATTGTGATCCATATTTATAATTCTAATTGATAATATCCCATTAGTAAATTGGGCCATTATACTATCTAGTATCGCAGTATGTGCTGCTTTTGGCAGGCATGAGCTAAATACAAAACGGAAAGAGTGTTGTTCTGATTGGAAACAAAAAGAGGCCAAGGCTGTTTGGCTGCTCCGCATCACGCTGTTACATAGAGCAACTATTTAGGACTGGGGAAGAAAATTTGGTCTGGGGAAGTGACCTAGAATGTATTAATAACTTTGCTGCTGGGAATGCTGGAATTCAGTTAAGGTAAGCCTTGTCTGACATAAGGTAAAGCTGCTTAGAAATAGATTTCCAGACATAAGGGTAGGTAGTGACTTTTTTAGCAGTGGTGGGGAAGGAGCTCAATGGGAATTATTCCCAAGATGTGGCTGAGACACACTGCAAATGTTTCCTCTTATAACTTTTAAAAAGAAGGAAAAAAAAAAAGGTGTTCACAGCAGGTGTGTTGCCCATTTGCTCTTTAAGGTAATCTTCATTGCTGGCTGTGTTACCGTCTCCTGGTTCCGGCACCTCGGGTGTAAAAGTCACAAGTCTGCACAGCCCTGTAGATGGAAGCTCCACATTAAATAACAAAATCTGAAATCGATGCGCAGCACTTGGCAGAGGTGGAGTACTGAGGTGCTGCTGCAAATAATGGAATGACTGTCACTCTCGATGCACCCTGTGCTAGCTGGCAGCCTTGTACAGCTATCTGGGAGGGTGAGTTATTTTCCACACTACGGGGAGGGCAGTTGTGTGAGCGCCTCTCTGCTTGAGCTTGGGATGGTTCCTGGAGACCATGCAGCTCTATTCCCTTTTGCATAGATAAAGCATGCTATCATCCGCATGCTCGCAGAGCACCATGGCTTTGCCCTCACCTCCAGACCTTCTTTGTGTACCAAGCACCCATGATAGTGCTATCAGCATATGAACCTGTGTTACCAAGAGGAATAACCAAGAGACAGAAGCTTCTTGGCTGTACACAGAATATGAATGTGGGATATCATTTTTTCAGAGAACTTTAGGAAATGTGAGGCTATTACATGTATTGAAATTCACACAAAAACTACACACACATGAACATACAGAGACACAAATATATCAGCATCTGTCTCCCAAGACCACTGACTATAAATATGCTCTTATCAGGTCAAAAAATGTCTAGACAGGTGTGGAGAGAAGACTGGAGTGTGCAGAAAGCAGCTGTAATAGGTAGTTAGGGCATTTTCATGGTGCCTGGCATTTTCTGCCTATGCAAACCTGGAATAATGGTCTTTATAGGTGCAGTCTTAAAAAAAGGAGCAGGAATCAGATCCTTTCTGTGGGCAAGGAATTGCAAAAGCTTTTTTCCGCATCAAGCATCCAGTTTTCGTTCACACAACTGACTGTTGTGGAAGGCTGAAAATTGTACAAACCACATATAAATGCAAGACCAGATGTGTTAGGTCTGACCAAAGGTCCGTCTAACCCATTGCTCTGATGGCATCCATCTAGGCTGGCCTTTTTAGTGATTGTTCATCTAGTGTCCATGACTGTCCCCTTTTGGCAGGCAGCACTGGTTTACTGTCATTTTAATAGCTATGTTGGATGATGTGGGCTTTGTTACAGCTTTCCTGGAGTTCTGGCTCACAGGCCAGGAGAAAAGGTGTGCCTTTTCCTTAGCATAAATGGGATGGGTTGTGGAAAAGGGTGCATCAGTCTCTTTTGCTGTGATCAGAGAGAACTAGGCAGTAGACAGATTTGGGGATAAGATCACTAGCATCGGAGATAAAAGTTTGGAGTTAGAAAGAGAGCCCGGTTCCCTAGGTTTCCAGTCTCTCCTTTTCAGCAAGTACTGGGAGGAAGAGGATGGGCTCCAGGTCCTGGAAAATTGTGACATGTGGGCTATCTTCATTCTTTCTTCATCTAGGTACATATACTACTCCTTCAGGAGGTAGATCACAAAATATGCTTCTTCCGTTCCTTGGAGAGGAAAAGCAGTGCTGGGGACATATTACCTGCTTTCCAGCAGGGAAGAGTTTTTCTCATAGAGGTTTGAAGCAGATTTAGAGAAGACTAAAGGACCCTTCTCCCTGCATCCCATTGACCCCAACACTTCTGGGACACGGTGGGGCAGACTACAGAGACCCACCTGGCTGACCAGAATGGGTAGGAGCTCTCTCACTCAGGCCAGATTCTCATAAGTCCTCTGCTTGAATGCCCACTAATAAATCCCAGCCATTAAGGGACTCACTGCGGAGTCTTACTGCATGTTCTGGGACATCCTTGACCCAGATCTTCTACTAAAGATTGAGGATCTTCATGATCTAAGGAACTGTACCCTGTGCCACTCCTCAGCAGGATTTACAAGGACTCACAGTGCTGTATGGCATGTGATAAGGAAAAGTATTTAGATGCCCCCTAGGGCATCTAGACTCTGGCCAGACTGGCAGGAGGAGCATTTGTTCTGACCCCTGCTTGGATGTGGCTGTGGCCAGTGGAGGAGAAAGGAAGGCTTTAGGTTTACTTTGCTGTCACACACTTTTAAAAGATAATTGAGAGGCTAAACTATTATCAACTGAAAAGAAACCTACAGAGAAAACAAAGTAAAACACCCAGCTGTCAAGATGACCATGGGGACATTTCCAGTTTTGCAGCAGAAGTTGTAACTCCTGCACAACATCAGTGACTTCTTTGCATTAAAATGCAGTAAGAACAAGGTAATAATTTATTCTATAAAACCATAGTTATTTCCTGGTCACTGATAGCATCCCAGGTATTGCCTTCTGCTATATTTGTACTCCTGATAAAGAGGGAAGCTGCAGCAGCAAAGTCTGATTGCCAGGTATCCAAATAGCAAAGCCAAAAGCCCGGCATGTGATGTAAACTTTGGAGAAGAAAGTTCTGTGACTGTGAAACACCGAGGCTCTGAGTCAGGATTCTTCAGGACTATCACTAACTCTGCCAGCAGACTGCTATGTAGGACACCGAGGCTTGTTTTCCCTTCACGCCTATTTTGCACCAAAACAACTCTGCTGACGTCAAAGGCCCTACATCTGATTTGCAGCATGGTAAGAAGGAGGAGGAACAGAGGCTTCAGGTGCAGCCTCACATCACCGTAAGGCAAATTGAACAAGCCATCCGCTATTGAAAGACACGATCCCGACGTGCCCTTGGCCTTTACTGTGCATTTCCACCTACTCTTTTTTATCAGGCCTCATCTGAGACAGGGTTGAGCCAGTTTAGAGAGCTAAACAGGCAGGAAAATATATGTTCCTTTGTTGATTAGTTTGCTACTGATATAATGCCCTGGTCAAGTTGACCATAGGGTAAGAGGAGCCCCAACATTGACATGAGGAAAGTGGCAGGAGTACCTGAACCAGAGAGATGGTGGGAGCAGGCCAGTCTGCTCCAGCAGCATCTGCTCATCTGCTCAGCTGATATTAGCATCTCAGCTTGTTTTACAGGCATTCTTATTTTTCAGTAACATGTGGTGTTTCTTATGATGCTTCACTAATTACCAACAGTATTGAGGCTGAGTTGGTGTTTATCAGTCAAAAAATAAAAGGTGCTTTTGCTAAGATACTCGTGGAAAGAAACAGCCTTTCTTTTGGTTCGTGCAAATGAACAGCTTATGGAGAGGGAACGATTCATTATGTGTCATCTGATCCACGCTGACTGCTCAGGTGGGCTGAGTCAATTCAGATGACCCAATATTTGCTGTCAGTTAAGAGCCCACATACGAACAGGCAAAGAACATCTGACTGCAGCCCAGTTGTGGCTGTGCCCTGAGCCTGGAGAATAATAATCCCGTTAGCTTCAGTAGGACTGTTTGAGTGAGACCATACTAGAAGTGTGAGTATGGATTTTGAAAATTTGATCCAATACCCAGCCAGGTATTGAAGTCAGATCTTAGGACGCATTTACTCTGGCAAAGCATTCTCTGGGCCAAACCTTACAGGTCTTGTCCAGAATTTCCTAATTGAAACCAATGGAAGTTTGCCTGGAAACCATTAAGAACTTAAGTTGGCACACTGATTTCAGTGACAGCTTTGAATGGATGAGATCTAAGTCAGAAAACAAGATTTGGCCCTTAATTGTTTGTTTATAAGAATACATACTCTCCAGCACTGTAAACATCTCTCTTTTCTTGTAAATGTAAAATGCCAAATTTTATTCAGAAATTCAGAAACACTTCTTGATTAAGTCCTGATACTGTGATACTTCGCAAAGTGTATGTTCAAGGAATCATTAGTGTGTTAAATAACTGGTACACATATCTGATGCATGAATTTGCTGTCCCTTTAACTAGTTGCTAAATGAGAAAGACTGAGACTGCCACATTAAATTTGCTAGTGTGACCAGGAATACAACAGAGCATCCTTAAAGTAATTACAGGTGAGTGGGCCAATGTACTCTCACAAATGTAGTTCCATTAAGATATTTTCCATCACATTCAGCCCTATAAATCTGAATGTTTTATTGATGCAGAGCTAGATCAAGTATCTGCCATCACTACATTTTCTTCTTCCACCCCCAGCTGGCATTTCATGCAGCACATATTGCAGTTTCCTTTTGAACAGAAGCCTTTTCATCTACTGGAAAGCAGAAAAATGCCATAGGTGACATAGTTTAGCAGCATTTAACACATTAAATAATTCTCTGAACTGCTGCAGATGGGAGGCAAAAAAGGAGTTCTGTATGCATGTGAAAGCTACAGAAAGATAGACTTTTCTTTTAGAAACGAGTGCTGCATTTTCCATGCACGTGGTTTAAATAAAACAGAAACGTGATGCTGGAAAGGTTCCCTAGGTCATCGAATGTGGTTCCTTGTTAATCTGGGCAACCGTGTCATAGAATCCCCCCCATAAATAAGTCCCATTTAACATGTAGAAAGGTTTTTCTCTCTGTTATTCCTATTGGAAGGCTATTTATGAACCTCATTCCTCTGAGAATTAAAGTTTCTTTTGTGTGTGCATGTTTTTTTTTTTTTTTTTTTTTGTTTTTTTTTTTTTTTTTTAATTTACAGCCTACATTTCTTCACAGCCAGTTTATACCTCATCCAGTCCAGTTAAGGTACCATTCTCTACAGGATGGCTTTTGTGCAATTAGCCACACCTGTAGTACAGATGCTCTAACAAACCCTGTCCAGGTCTACTGGTTGTTCGTGGGCCTTGGACAGTGTTAGAAATGCTTTAGAGGACTATGATAACATGGAATGGCAATTCTCTGTTGCCAGGTGGTATCATTTTTTACAAGAAAGCTGTAATACTGCTTGTTGTATTTATTCTTTCTACTCTTTTGCCACTGCAAAAATTGATGCTGATCATAGAGGATTCAGGAAGCTGATGTGAAACAGAGGAAAGTTAGAGATGTACGTGCACTAGAAGTTTGAGTGTGCTTTTTGTCTGTGTGGCTGTTTGGACTAACATGTCCTCACGTCCAAATGTGTGGCAAATACTTGAAAGCAAATACTTGGAGTGAGCAATGAACAGGCTGAACGGGAGGGGACAAATAAGCCTAGAGCAAAGCATAATATGCTGCTGCCAAAGAGCGGGGCAGAGAGTTGGTGTTAGAGGATGTGAACGTGAGATTCTCAGGTAGATCCAACTGGCATGCCAAAAAGGCTCATTCTGATAGTCAGTTTTATCCCAGAATCCCGACAAGGGGCAACCTGTTAGGAGCCACTCTGAGGGAGACTGACATGGGTTGGGCTTCGGGAGCACGCATTAAGGGAGAAGATCAGCACATAAGACGTATAGATATTATAGAGGCAGAACACACGTAATTCTGAAGGATCTATCTGCAAATGTCACTTAATGGCAGAAGATGGGTGTAAATTACAGAGCCAAAGTGTCACCTGAGTGAGAAATGGCTTAAGATTGCTTAGCCAAGCTCATGTCATCACCACGGATAAATTAATGGCATAATGTTTTAGGCTGCTTGATAATGCGCAAGTGAAAAACTGGTGCTAATGTGGAAGAGCCTGAGAGCTGCCTCTGAAATGATGGTGGATAAAAGTTCTGCAATGTGAACAAACCACCTAAGAAATACTCCAGACAGCTACGCTGGCAGCCTGGCATGGTATATGCTGTCACGGGAGGCAATGATTAACATATATCTGTCTGTCCTAGAGATGTCTTGAATGATGGCATCCCAGGATTGTGCTGGACTTATTAACAGATACATCATGTCAGAGGGACAAAGCTTGAAGGGGAGATGCACGCTACACCTTTAGCGTAAGCTAAGTGGTGTCAGGGCCTGTTTTCTGGTCCCAAGGCCAACTGGCACAGGCTGCCCTCATCCATATTATTGAAGTCCGTTACTTTCCGTGACAGAGTAGCTGCTTGCAAACTACCTTTTGGGAATGGTCCCTGGCCCAAGCTCTCTGAAACCATGCCTGGAAAGCCTGGGGAAGAATGTTAGTTGGCCTGGGGCTGGGCTAAAAGCATGCCATGGGCTGTCGTAAAAGGTTAGCAGTGCTGGCAACTGAGTTACTATATACGTGCCATGGCACTGATTAATTTGCTAGCACAGCCGTATTTTTCCATATTATCTCTTATTAGCTCTGTGGCTATAACTGAATAAAGCAATCTTTTGATAGCAGGAGGAACAGTATGTTTCGTACTTAGTATAGGTTGAGAACAATGATTTTGAATGTAATTTGTTTATTTTAATTGATTAGGAAATTTGAAAGAAAGGGTGCTTAGCTCCTTTAGAGTGGATCCAGGTGGTAGAAAAGGAATAACTTGAGTCATGTGTCAAATGTTACAAAACAAATATTTTTCTCCTTCTTGGTCTGATCAGCTTCCAGCTTATAGCAGAAGATCTTGCTGTTACTGTTTGAATTTGTAGTCTTCCATTTCAGTCCATTTGTATTGCTCCAGTCTTCAAGATCATTCAGGTGGTTTTTCCATGATATTCTAATTCTCCTCTTTTTTGGTCTCGGAGGTGTTAGCATTTACAAGTGGCAAGAACTCACAGGGGACAGGGGAGGCATTGGGGAACTGGAAAAGGGCAAGTTCAGTGCCTGTCTTTATACGAACTGGGAAAGGAGGACCTGGTTAAACAGAGATCCGCCACTCAAAGCTGATTCCTAGGAAAGTACTGGAACAAATAATACATGCATTGCAATCACCTAGAACTTAACAAGGAATTAAGTAACAGGAAACATGGACTTGTCAAGAACAAATCACATCAAACTAATCTGATTTCCTTCTGTGACAAGATAAAAAGCTTTATGGACAGGAGAAGTAGTAGATGCCATATATTCTTTGTGGAATAAAGCTTTTGACACTGTCCGACACGGCACTTATAAGCAAGCTAAGGCAACAAGGACTATACGTGTCTATTCTAAAGTTCCTGTGAAATTTGCTGGAAAGCTGTAGTCAGAGAAAGCAATGACAGTTTTGACATTTATTCCATGTCAGAATAGAAGGGCACATCGAATGGAGTTACACAAGGCTCCACTTTAGACGATATAGTTAACTGCATATATATGGAGTGCAAAGCAACAGGGCTAGGTGGCTCTTCTATAGGAACAGATTTAGGATGAATTTGGTGAATGTGAGCCAACAGCACCGTACTCTTGGAAAAACATGCAAATACATCCTCATATATATATATAATATTAGTCAGCAAGCCATATGTGGTAAACCTCCAGCTTTATTCAGCTCTCAGAAAGCCTTGGCTAGATTGCTGTGCATGGACCAGCGTGCTGCCATTCGACAAAAACGTAGATTGACTGGTTGGCTGGTGGGCATATGGAGAAGAGCAATAAGAATGATCTGAGATAAGACTGGGCAAACATCTGCCGGAAGAGCCAGAAGTGTGGCTCATCCTGTTGTGGGACAGCAGGGTGAAGCAAATGACCTGTGAAGGTCTGTGCAAACCCTGTAATACTGATACAAAAGCTTTTGGTTTTGATGGCGTGAGCAAATTTCATCAACTAATTCCTACTTTTCTGTGTCAAAGTAATGAATCAACATACGTAACAGGATTAATCCCAAGGATGTTCCTTGAGGAACTCTCATTTTAATCTCCCTTCAGTTTAATCTTGTTCAAAATAAGTTTTTTTTTTTTGTCATCTTTCCTTTAGCCAGAGTCCTTGTACTAATTAACATCTTTGCTTTTAGCACAAATAGTTTCCCATCTGGCACTGAATCAAGTACTTGAGTATTTCTTGTATTAGAAGTCACAACAGAGCTGTTCAGTCAAAATTTTTCCAGAAAATTAAAGAGGGATATTAACTCTGTCTGTTCTAGGGAAACTCCCATGGATGCAAACATTGCTTAAAGCTATATATTGTAGTAATTTGTTGTGAGTGTTATGTCTACTTCTGCGCGTTTGCTGTGGAGAGACTTGAGGTCTGACTGCCTTATACATTTAGTAGTCTGAATTGCTCACTGGCCTTTTGAAATTAAATATCACAATAGCCCCGTGTTATATCACATAGCCAAGACATTAAATTAGTCACCCCCGATAGTTTTTTGTGTGTGTGTTTATTATGGTCTTTCCTCTGCAGTTGGATTAAACTGAGTGTAGTGCACCTAGTCTACCCACATAGTGTAAAGAATTTCTTTGGAAAAAGATGGTAGAATTAGTGTTAGTTAACATCTATTTCTTTCCAAACAGTGAGGAGACTTGTCTTACATAACGATACGGATATATATATATATATATATATATATATATATGTATAATGTGTTGTATGTATAACATATTACGATATGTTTTGTGAAATTTCTTCAACAGAATCAGAATCTGTTACGCGAGCTGGAGTATCATGTTGCTAGCAGTCGGTCCAAGATCCACGAGTTTTCTGATGCTTCTCTCTCATATTTTATCACATTGAAAGTGCAGGAGCAGTTAAACTTCTTTCTTTCCCTCTTGCACACACACACTCATACAGGGTGGGCGAGCACACCCCATTATACGCTGGGTCTGCCTGGCAGCTCGGGAGAGTTTTGCTGGCATGCGGGAGAGACCTGGAGGAGTCAAGTGCAGCATTAATGTAAGTTCCCAATGGCTTAGAGGGAAGTTCATTACTGACCTGGCTTGTGCATCTCGTTCATTTACAGTAACACTTTAAATATTTAATCGATCTCTCATTCTTTCCTGTCATGGACCATTTTCTCTCAATTGATTCCTTTTTGGGGGGCAGGGAGGGTTGCAACGCACTTATGGTAGTGGAACTCTATAAATTATCCTTGTTAAGAGGCCAGATAGAGTAGGCCAATGTGGAATTAGTCTAGGCTTTAGATTGTATTTTTTGCCCCAGGTTCTCAAAGCACTTCAGAAGCACTAACTAGATAAAGGTGAAGAGCAGAGCTCTGCTAAAAGTTAAAATACATCCTGAAGATCCCAGGAGTTGCTGCTTCAGAGTTGTTGCTGCAGATGTAGCAAGATTGCCCCCTCTGTAATATTTAGCTCGCTCAGCTTCAGACTTTTGGGGCTTTCTGTCATGATGAGTGCTGACGTGTATCCAAAGCAGAGGGAATGAAAAAGGAAGGTTAGCATGAGAAGCGCCACTTTTTTCAAGCAAAAATCTGTATGATCTTGTTGGTTCAATCTCTTGAGACGTCTGAACAGGTCAGGCAATGCTGAAGCACTCATTAGATTGAACAGAACTCTTATATTACACAATTTAGCTCTAAAGCATCTTTGTTATGTAGCTACAAAGGTAGCAACATGTGTTTTACAAGGAGGCAAATAAAGATACAGGCAGATAAGGGGCCTGCCCTGAACTGTTATTTATATAACTCATAGATGTTGTGTTGATTTTGTGGGATCACAAGTTAATTTTAATCACAAGTGGCTTGACTGGGTTTGTACAGTAATGTTTTTGGTCACATTTTTAACAAGATCTAGAAGCGCCGCTTTGCAATTTTAGGAAATAAGTGTTAGGCAGCATGTGCTTGCAGAGACACCCATCGCAGACGCATTTGCTTTGCGTGGATCCTGAATACCCTCAGGGAAATCACGAAAAGCTTATCACACCTTTGGGGTTGCGCAGAGGTCTTGGAGGCACCAGTTGGCCTTGTTCTTGGTAATGCCTTAAATGAAGGCGACACCACTTTATACACACTATAAAGACAGAACTGTGGGGAATTTGCCTTTCACCTAGCTGGGCTCAGAGAAGATAATAAAAACTCTTCAGTAGCTGAAGGCAAACACTTCTAAAAGGCAGGCAGAGTGGATTTTCAGCAAATGTCCTTTAAGGCAGGAGAGCTAAATGGATATTCAGAGTTGTTTCTGGGTCCAGTCAGTTCACTGCCATTCCTGTTGAATGTAAAGTCACCTAAAACAGTGCAGTTCTCCAATCTAATGAAATTCTCTGCATGTTGCCCAAATTACTGTTGAAGTCACTCTTACTGACTAACTAAGAAATGCTCAGGTATTTCAGAGATGCGCTTAAACTATTGCCGTGTCATCTGGTTTTGTGCTGTTTGTTTTGAATCTAAGTGTCCTCAGTTAGCTGAAATAACAACTGGAAAAAAAATTCCACCTCCTGTCCTGTTCCCTAGTAACTTAATGTGAAGTGCTATCTCACAAGTGTCACAAGTGTTTTTTGTTCAAACCACAGTGATACAGTACATAAGAAGGAGAAAGCCAGGTTCACGCTCTGTGGGTACAGGGTGTTTTCACATATAGGAATATTTGCGTTTCAGCACAATACTTTGTAATGCTATTCATTATTACACAGCTAAAATGCTCAGCCTTTGATCTGAGAAGCTACTATTGCCTAACTACAAGGACCAGTGTCTGTCAGTCTCCATTTACGTTATTACTATTTAAGTAAGCAGTTAAGTAGTGAGCCCTGAATTCAGTTAAATCACAAAGACAAACGGTGTTGTTGTCGTTGTTGAAGGCGTATGTCCTTGATACAAGTGGCGTATCTCAAGGAGAGAAGTATTCATGCAATCGTTCACTTTCTTGGTACCCTTCATTTTATTTTTGTTTGGTAAGTGGTGGAGTCTTTGAATGAAGATGCCACATTTCAATTACTCCTCTCTTTTCTTTCTTGGAAACTGTCAAGGGATAAGAGCTGTGATTGTAATTGAAAATATCCCTTGAAAGCCTCCAAATTATTACAACTGAAATTAAAATCTTATTCTTTCACTACTGTTAAGGCTTCACCTTGAAAAATCAAGCGTGACTTTCAAAAAAGAGTTTAATGGCTGCTAATAATCTTTGAGAATTTGGCAAATTTTGACCATTCTTCTACCTAGATCATCCCAAAGGACATGGCTTATTACTGGAGGACGCGTTTTGATTATTGACATCACATCACAGAAACGCCAAATTTCAGAACCTCTGACTTTCAGCACATTTTTTTCTGGGACGTGATAGCAGGAAATTATCAGAAAGACCCAGGGAAGTCTCAGTGAACAGATGAAAGAGAAGAAATTACATCCAACCTTAATCTTTCAGGTGTAGCTGGATGATCCCATTTCAAAGATGTTTGACAGTTCCTGCCAGGAGTTCCTCAGTTGCTTGATGCTTTACCAAGCATTAATTTGGGAGGTGAAAATTTCCATGCCAGGACATGATATGTTTAAAGAGCCAGCCAAAATTGTTCAGAGAATGAAGCTGGAGGAAAATATGTTGTTTTCAATACTAATATTTCTACCAGCCTGTCCACGAGGAGCTTTGGTACCTCTGTGCTGCAGAGCAGAGAGTGAAATTCAGTAAGGGGGTGTCTTTGGGGCATGTTTTACTTTTTGATCCCCCTGTGGAATTTTCCCTAGCATTTCCCAATCTGTAAGTGCTCCCCCCCACACATTTTGGGAGGGATGTCAGAGTATTTAACAGCTGCAATCTTCAAAAGACGATGCAGGGTTAAGTGTCGTGCGGATCCGGCTGTGCGTGCCGATCCGGCAGCTTTCTTTGCGCCGTTGCTTAATGAGTAGGGGTGCTCCTTGCCATTGCAGCTCCTGTTTGCTCTTAGCAAGCTGGGGAGCTGGTTTCTCCTGGGATTTTAAAGCAAGCCTTGCTGGCACCTGGGCAATGAGGAGGGAGAAATTTCTTGACTGTGAAAGAAGGGGAAAGCAAGCAGCAGATTGGAGCAAGGAGGCAGGGAGACAAGGGCTGGGAGGGAGCTGATGCGGTTGGGAGTTGCTCGCAGCAGCTCAGATGCAAAGAGGAAGCCCCCTTCTCCTGGGCAGAAAGGCTGGGCCTGGAGGCTGCAGAGCAAGGAAGGTGACTGGTGGATATCGGGCAGGACACGGGGATGAGGAGAGGGTCCGAAGCAGGGAGGGACACAAAAGCCACCTGATGATGTGAAGGAGATGCATCATGCAAGCATAATTCCCATTGCTCAGCCCAGTCCCAAGTAAAATGCTTTTCATAACATCATAGCCCATCACAGAGCTGATTTAAAGACTGACCTGCTGCCTACAGTGTATACAGCTACGCTCTTTCTTCTTTTCCTTGTATTTCATTTTTAAGGTCCTGTAGCTAGAGCAGATGATCCTGCACCTCCTTATTTCCCAGCGAAGAGACAGCTTGAAAAACAACAGCAGTGTTAAACTCGCCAGAACAAAACGCTTGTTGCTAAATTTTAATCTAGCAAATGCAGTGACCATTAAGTTTTCCAGCCTTAGGTATTAGAAAGGAACAAGATGCACAGGCTTTCAGAAAAGGAAAAGAAAGGAAATCAAGCTGCTTTCATGTATTCTTTGTAATTATTTTTGCCCTGTTGTTCAGAATTCAAGTTAAAAAAAAAAAAGAAAAGAAAAAAGAAAAGAGAGGACTCTAACATTTACTGGCAGTAATCATTTCACCATCTGCTAAGGCGTGCTGCTTCCAGCACACACGTTCTCAGCTGCTGAGCAGTCAGCTCTCTGCTCCTCTTCCTTTTGGAGACAGAGATGCCAGCAGTTCCTAAACTGTAACAGCGTGAACAAGGCTTTTTTTTTTTTTTTTTTTTTTTTTTTTGGTCGGCTGGAATTTTTTTGAAGGCGGCAGTGGAGTTAGAACTTCTCACCAGATTGTTTCAGTGACTGAGCTGTTCCCAGTCATGACAGTTCTTCCTCTGAGTGCGCCTGATTGTTAAAAAAAACATGCAAAATATTAATATTTTAATATTTTGGCGTGCCTCAAGCAGGTTTTCTTTGTGGTAGAACTCCACTGACTTCTGGGCTGCTCTCAAGGACGAATTCAGCCCTTTTTTCTTTAGCTGGACGTAGAGGAAAACATTCCTGATACGGTACTCTTGGGCCTGGGCATCAACACCTTCGACTTCTGCTCCCTTAAACAGAAACCCTGGGGTCAGGGCACCTTTTTCTAGTGGCTTCTAATGAGATGTTCCTTGCTAGGAAACTGCCTTTATTGCCTAAAAAGCAGCTAGGAGAGCTCTGCGTGCTCTTGCAGCGGCACCTTTCAGCTAGTGGTGAGCAGAAGCACTTAAGTAGATATATGACTAATTTAGAGGGCAGAGGGTAGCATTAATTAGCTGATCCTGTCCTTGAATGTTTTCGTGGCACTGAATTCCTAACCTATGGCTCTTGCCTTCTCTGTTGTTGTTTCTCATGGCAATAATAACCCACGATCTCAGTTTATACATTTAAATTCAAAATGAAAAAACATCCATCAGTGAAAGACCCTATTCAGTTCTCCCACAGTAGAGCCAAAGCTTTACAAAGAAATGAGCCAGAGTGAATTGAGAACCCATTAGGCATGTCCCAGGAGGCATAAATCTATATGCTTACAGATGTGCTTACAGATATAAGTCTGCATTAAGAAGAAAAAAAAAATTGCTTGACCAAAGGTATTAGTTATGAAACACGGAATTTGAAGTGCAGCTTTGCTCGGAGAAGTGACTCCGTGGGATGGCTTTGTGTGGTTTTATGCTTGTTTCACTACATCACGATCAAATTCACTCCTTTGCAGGCAGATGAGATGTTATTTCTCTGCCAGCCTTGCATACTCGCTCTGGTTTCCGTGACCCAGGCTGGATGGGTGTTTTCCTGCTTGGGTATTGGCATCAGGAGTTTTGATCCAGCTGAACTGTAATGCAGACTGCAGAGATAATTGGCAATTGAGGTTGGAGCCTCAAAAACACTTTGGGGATATCCCTTGTTTCCGAGCACAGTGTCTGCATTTGTGCATTAGCTTCTATGTTTTCGCCTTTGAGCACGCTGTGGCCCTCGGAGCAGTTCTTTGCCACCGTTTAAGAAAATACCAGTCTCTATACTGAATGAGTTGGCCCTGCTATTTATAAATATGGTATATGAGCCAAATATTTATCATCCTCATAGGAGAGGATGGTTTCAGAGGGCAAATCAGAAAAAAGGGAGGTAGGAAAAAAGGGGTTGGGGAGAAAAGAAGTGGAGACTCAAAAAGAACATGAGGGAAGCACTGGAAAGAAGAAAAGGAAGAAAGGGGGAAAAAATGAAGGGAAGAGAAAGGAAGGGAAGGGAGGGGAGAAGGAAGACAGAAGACATTTGGACAGACTTGTGCTTCAAGTACCCCTAAATATCGGTGTTTATTGCAAATCTTCCCTGTGCAAAAGAAATCCATTTGTTTTCCTCCTCTTGCTGTTACCTAGATGTAGATAATAGCTCCTTATACTGCTATTTATGCCTTCCCCAGTGATCGTTAGATCAAGCACGGTGTGATAAAGAGGATCCTGAAAATCTCCTGCAGGCTTCTTGATTTTTAAGACCAAAGCCCCTTTCATGCACAGAGATGCTGGCCATGGTAAGGTGAGCTGAGCTCAGCTATGGAAGCACAAACGTTATATTCACCAGCTGAAGAGAATAAGATGAAATGCTCTACGCTCAGGATATTGGAAAAGAACTAATTAAATGAACTTACTCCTTCAGTGGAGATGCAGATACCGTAAGAATTGACTAAGAGGAACAGAGCTGAAACCCTCTGTGCTGTCAGGCATGCTGGCAGAGGCCACACTGACTTGTGGTCTTGGATATATCACTTGGAAGAATACAAGAAACCCTTTAATGCTCCGCCGCATCCAGTTTGAGATGCCTAAGTGGTCGCTTCTGTGTTCCTTTCCCTGGAAATGGCAGCTTGGCAGGGTTGGCCTCTGTTGGTGCATATAACCTTGGGCCCTTTAGCTTCAGTCCCTTCTGCTAAAACCCTCAAATAAGCCACACTGAGAAGGACTTAAAGAGCAAAAGGGAGGCAGTTTTCCTCTGGAGGAAGGACACTGGGGTGGTGCTGGAGGAGCCGGGGGGGGGGGGGCACCATCACTTCTCTCTCCTCCCTGTAATAACCTAAATGAACAGTTTCGAGATTTCGTAGCACTCGCCGCTGCCTAATTAGGACAAGCTTAAAAAGGACCACTTGGCATCCTTGGTGGTGAGAGCCATGTGCTACCTGCGGCAGGCCAACTCCAAAATGAAACTGATTTTTCTCTTACCTCCATTTTGCATTCAAGCAGCTGCTCCTAACAGGTGCTTGCTCTCTTCGTAGCAGATGGCAACAAAAAAATGGGTTTGTTGGCAGGTTTCGCCACAAAGCAGCCTTCTTATCACACATATTGATGTGTATACAAACATACACACGCGCTATCGGGCTTGCAGTTACAAAATAATTCTCCTTCTGATATAAGGTCAGTCACGTGGAGACTTAGCTATCGTGATGTGCACGCTCCTCTCTTGTTGCCTGGGTCTAAAGGCATTTGTGGCTTAGCAGCCACATCAAAACCCTGGCAAACTTTTGCCCATTCGTTCTGCTCTTCTACGGTATCTGGAGGAGCGTTTGCTGGGAGGAACGTGTAAGATTTGACTGCATGCCTCCATATTTATCAGGGCATCTGTAATAGCACAATATTGAACTAGAAATGCAGCAAGTTTTAGACGTGGACTACCCTGGTGTTTTTCTCCTTGCTGCTGTTCAGTATAATATCACAGGAATGCAGAAAGCAAATTATTCTTCCCTCCAAATAAAACACCCGACTGAACAGGAGCGCTGGAGGAAAGGCGCAGCAATGCGTTCGAGCAAAGAAGCACGGCGGCAGCATCCAATGACCAGGAACCGCTCCCAGCGCCTCGGTGCGCTCGGAGCTGCTGGGGGAAGCACGCGGGGAGATCGTTTGCTCCGTGTTCATCACCCGGAGAGACACTTTACATTACTCTTATTTCCAGTTTGGTTCGTGGCCTGTTGACTCTGACTCCGTCCTCGCGGTTTCGCGCGGTGAGGGCTGCGAGTCCAGCAGAATGGTGCGAAGCAATGCCAGATTCGGAGGACTCAGGCGTCACCCGAAAGACCTTTCCTAGTTCTATTTCTTGTCAGGCAACTAGCACCAGGAAGACCCCATACTCGCTCTGTTTTGCTGTTCATTTCAAACAAACAGCCTGAGCCAAGACAACCAGATGAGGATGACATCTGGCTATCAAACCTCTGCCAAGTCGCTGCTGTTCTCTAGCTGGCAGGGAGATGATGTGCTGCAAATGCCCGGTTCTCTCTAAAATGTAAAGTGCATTCCCGGCATTTTCTTTGCTTCCTCTGCAGCCCACATTCAGTTTGGAATTTTGCTTTACTAATGGCCAAATTCAAATCTCCTTTCCTGCAGCGTAAGCGTGCTTCGTTGGTGCTCGTAGGTGTATATGACAATTGTAATTTGACCCTGAAGGCTAAGATGGGCTAGTATTTCCTATCTGACTGACAAATTAACTTGTTGATGGTGAAGCTTATCTGCTTTCATTCAAACATCCAAGCTCTGTCCTGTGGATTATGTTTGTGGGGAGAAATGCAGGTGTGAGAGTGGTTTGTATGTAAACTCTAGCGGGAAGCAGGGGCAAGTGCCTGAGCTAGGCAAGCAGATCTCCTTCACTATTATTTTTCTGTAATTCTAAGGTGCATCTCTTTAATGAGAAATCACTGTAGCTTGGGAAATAAATCTACAGTTCACCAAAAGCACGTGGAATTAGAAAGTAGCTCTCACTAACTCCCCTGTAAAATGCTGCTGTTCATGGTGATCAGAACTGGTTTGATGACAGCTATGCAGGGGAAGCTCAGTCTAAGACGGTATGTGAAGGAGCTGAGTCTATAAGGATTTTCCATGTTTCCTTATGGAAGCTTTTTTGTTTTCTCCCTTCCCCACATGCTTTACTCTCAGCATTTTTGGCAGCTGCCAGAGGGCATAAAACAAGTAACTACATTGTTTTTGCATCTGGTATTTTTGCCGCATGGATTTTTTCCCTCTTCTGGTGTAGGATTTTTGCTGCAGGCATGAGTAACCAATTTCCAAAATGGTTGTAGAAGGAAAATAATTATATTAAATAAATATGCATAAGCAAAGCTTGGAGTGTTGAAATAAACTTGCTTTGCAAGTGGTGCAGACCATATTTCTACTTTTCTAGATAGCATCCAAAGTTTGACTTTGTTCTTTCAGTCTGTGGGTCTGTAGGCAGAAGCCATCTGCTTTCGAGGGTACTCACTCAGGAAGAAAAGTGGAATTAATGCTTAGAAAATAACTCAGATCTTTGCAACTGCCTTTGGTGAAAGAATTTACTATGTAAACTAAGTGTAAATTCCACAGTCCATCCCAAAGTCTTCGTGAAAGAGTCAGTAGATAGGTAGGGATTACAGAGATTGGATTAATTATCCAGTAATAATCTATGGTAGAAGTGAGAAGGAAGCATCTGCAGGAATTTTTTACCAAATTCATCTTATTTTGTCATGTGCAGCTGAGCTAATAGCTCACCAGTGGTTTCATCTTCCTAGACAGCTTGTATGAAGCAGATTTCAGAGGCATATACGTTTAGATATGGCCCCAGCAAGGCAATGCCGTGAATGACACTGGATTTAGTGTGTCACCAACTTCTGTTTCACTCCAGCTGCGCCTGCTTCTCCTTAACATTTTACCATTTCTGTCTATTTTGGGACATGGGCTGACTACTGGGCTTCGATTCTGTTGCCTCAATGCAGGCGTTGAGGTGCCATTGGGATTGTCCTGGAGAGGCATCTTCTGGGCTTCAGGTGCAACTCTAGAGGGATGGGGGTCCCCGTCAGTCTTATATCTGATCTGCCGACTCCATGAACATGTCTCTGATACCTTGGGCTGCCTCAAATGGAGCACCACTTCTTTTGTGTTTGTTTCGAATTTGGGTTTTTGCAGCTGAACTGATCTGTGATCCGTTAATCTGTGAGTCCTTAATCTGTGTTTCTAGAAGGGGTACCTGAGCCTCCATTGCAGTACACAGGAATCACAGCTGTAGAAGTCAAATATATAACTAACAGCATTATTCTGCCTTCTGCTCTAGAATTGGTTGATTTGAGCATCAAAAAAGCAAAACCAGACCTCCCTGTATGGAAGTAATCAGAACCGTGCCTGCTCATTCGATGCTGATTTTATCTCATGGATTCAGGGTAGATTTCATATAGAGCAAACTCAGACTATAACATTTTTGTCGAACTTCTTCAAAAACTACCCTCTGTCTATACTAGAATAACAAGCAAGACAGTTCTGAAATAAACTCAGATTTGGTACATGATTTGTCAAGTATTTGAGGACTTTTGGATTGAAAGGCATGTACATATGCAGGTACCTAACTTGAATCACATTTGATGCCATGTAACTGCTCAACCTTAACCATAGTGCTGAATATCTAGCTGAATCAATGCCCTATGTACCTTTAGATTCTGTCCTTACCAAAACATCCTGCCATCCTAATACATCCTCATGTAAAATAATCAGTTTCTTGTGGAACTCTTATGGCAGTACAGTATTTTCATGTCTACGTTAAAAATAAATTGCTTGACATCATTCAAGTATTTGAGAGTAAAACTTTTTCACGCAAAGATAGCAAGTAGCTAATTCAGGTTTGCAAAAGCGTGTGTACAATTATCCTTAGTAAGAAGCTTAACCATCCTGAAAGCCAATGCTAAACAATACAGATCTTAGTCTTATTAAACTCCTGTATTTCCTACCACTTAAAAGCCTATCAAAACCCTAAAAAAATGGGAAAATGAGATTTTCTGGAAGACAAGCTTTAAAGTTTACCTCCTTCTTTTCTCAAGCAAGACAGCGATGCCTCTATTTACACGCAGTTTCTGGAGCTCAAACTGAGAGAGTATATCACGGATGCAATGTTTCATGAAACATCCTTTGTTTATTCACACTATGCCACTTTTAAACTTCAGATGTAAACAACAAAGGCTTCTTTGTATTTCACACTATCTTATGCTCACTACCTTCTGAAGTCCAAAGCCAAAACACTGTGGAGTTTTACCCTCCTAACACTTTCTTCTGCGCATTAGATGCACTCTCCCAGCCCCCTCTATATATAGTAGCTGGAAAACTACTTATCTTCTGATTAAAATGTGCGCTGTTCATTTTCTCTTGACTTTTCAGTGCTTGGTGCGGGATAAAATTGTATTCTCTGGTTACCATTTCAAATATAATTTTAGTGGTAATTATGCATATATTTGATAACAGGAGCAATTTGTCTTCCTGAAGGATTCAAATTGCTTTAAAGTGGTAGACCTGTGATCTGTTACGCAGATGAAATCCAGAAAAATTTCACTGAATTTTGCCCTACATAGAGGGCAGTTGCCCCGGGCTGGACATGCAGCAGCTGTTTGACAGCATACATAATTTAGAAAGTGCACTGTTTCCGTTTCTAACCAGAATGGGGAGTTCAGTTGGAAATCTGGCAAAATTGGAATTGAACTGTTCCATCCAACTGATCTGATGCACTTCTGCCCCTGAGAACATCTCCCTTGTGTTTTCTGGGGGGAAAGTGGGGGAAGACCTCAGTTTTACATTCATCTGACATGCAGTGGGCTACACAGTGAGTGGCGCACCTCAATCTTGAGCTTGATCCATCTCCTCTCAGCTAGCTGATGCCTGGGGGAGTGTAGTCAAGGCTCCCTTCTCCTTTTCTATTTTCATCTCATATGTTCTTCTCTTTCAAGAGAAAGAGAAGGCCTGTCTGGGCAGTTTTACACACTTGCTGTACTGTGCTGCATACACTCCTGCCCTGTATGGATAGTATAGATGATAGTATAGATGAAATCTTGCTTTGCAAGGAAACCTGAATAGCATGATGTTGATTTTTTTCTTCTCCCAGAGACCAGTGGCCTCTACTCATCTTGCTATTCTCTTCTGCGATATTTGAGTGAAGAAGAGATATCTAATGGACCCCTTCATTTAGGTGGAACATTTAACATCTAGCACAAGAGCATTTAATCAAACACTCAGTTTAGGTGTGTGTTTTGGGACAGATGATGACAGTTGAAATCCCTGGCCAAGACAGATCGTTTGACTGTAAATTCCTGGAAGTTTCAGGTCCAGCTTAGACTCGTCTGAGAAGAGTCTTTCCTTGTATATAAAAAACTGAAATTGAGTTTGAAAAAGACTTCAGTGGTGACAGCATCTAGTTTAGAGTCTATTGGTAGGCATTTTAGGTAAGTGGTTCTCAACTCTATAATATCCTCCTGTGCCAGTTTGAAAGCTTGATTGTACTAACAATATTACCAAAATTCTATTGACTTCTGTAAGGCCAGAGTTTCCCCTGTGCTCTCTGCTGATCTAGAATCTGTATAGCATATTATGTGATAATTTTTGTTATATTTATGTTAACTATGGCAACTGAAGTCTGCAACTTTGATCAGGTTCCTCGTTGTGCCGAGTGGTACACATATGCTCGTAGTAAGAAACAGCAAGCACCCTGCAGAGCTGGAATAAAAGGTAACATCAATGCCATTTTAAACAGAAGCAGATAAAGAAACTGGGAGTGCTTGTTTTGGGTAAAGTCACAGGACAGTCTGAGCTGAGCCAGGTGACCAACCTGCTGCTCTAGAACTTAGACTCAGGGTTTTCACTACAAACATATCAGCCTTTTCTAAAGAGGGTGGACAACAGAGTCCATATAATCTCCTAGGTTATCATTGCAACAGCTTGCCCAGGGAGGTGGTGGAGTCTGGATCTCTGGAGATCTTCAAGGCCCACCTGGATGCAACTCTGTCTACCATGCTCTAAGTGACCCTGCTGGAGCAGGGCGGGGGGTTGGACTAGATGATCTCCAGAGGTGCCTTCCAACCTTACTGATTCTATGATTCTACGATTCTATGACTGAAGAGATGGATTAGCATGGTGCATTAATGGTCATGAGAGGCTGATTATTAGAGACACAGAAAGTGGCAGAGATGACAGGTTGCCCATCAATTCCCATTATACGGAGCTACTTTCAGGTATTCCATACACTAGTCTTTATAATTTGAGAAGAAAATGTTCATGCTCTGTGTCTGTCTGTTTGGAAGCTTTTTCTCCCCGATTACAGCAGAAGTCATTTCTGGATTTTTGGGGGAATGAGTTTAGGGAAAAGAGAATTGTTTATTTTTGCTAAAAATTCATATGTTTTCTTGAAAAGCTGCCATGCCTCTGTATTGTTGGAGAAATAGTTGATATAAATCCAATGTTGGCTAAAAAAAAATAAAATGATGTCAGTGTAACCTTAGATCTGAACTGAGCCCTATACCATTCATACTTCTACATTGTGACTCCCCTGAATTAAAAATAATTGGAGTGACTTCCATTTATTACAAAGGATACATACACAGGCAAGTTATGTGTCTTACCCTGTATCACACGGGGTGTGCTGCAGTGAATCATGGGCCAGAGGTGACCAAGCTAATGAAAGCAATAAAATCATGTAAACAGAGCATTTGTATATGACATATTTTGCTCTGTTCAGAGAGCGTGGATTTTGCTGTGCTTAGCATTTCACTGCTTTTGGACTTGAGCTGGCTTCTCAACATTGTTCAGGAAAGCGCCATATGGAGATACCAGCTCTGGTTCACACGAGTTTGGAAGATTCTGCATTAAGCTTCATTGCTTCATGTAGAGATGGGGGGGTTGATATTAGTGACCCTATCTCAGTTTGGACTTGGCCATGTTTCATTTCAGGAATATGAGAGTAATGGATAAGTTATTAGTAAAGAATAGTCTGCTCTCTCAAACCGCAGAATAGATTTTAGCTTTAGTTCACTGAACGTCAGAACAGGGCATATCTTTTCTTAGCCATCATAAATTATCCATGCAGGATGTACAGTAAAAGGCTGTTTGGCTGCGTTAAAATTGGCTAGACAAACAGAATTTCCATCTCTTTCAATGGCTCCTTCAACACCTAATTAGATCCCAGATGCTGGTTGAGCAAGATGTCTTTTATCTTTGCTAATGTTATCTTCTTATATCTCCTAAATGCCCCTGGTGCCATTCTTTACTTTCATCTTTCTTTCCTCAAGAGAAGGCAGGGTGGGTGTTCAGAAAGCTCTGTTCTGGAGGTCAAGCTTGTAAAGATTGTGGGTTAAGTAGATCCTGCTATACCAATCTTTATCTGGAGCAAAAACTTTGAATCCAGAATTAGACTGGTATAAGGAAGAGCGGGATACAACTTTCTCTGCATGCTTGTTCATAGGATCAGTTTCCAACAGGAAAAAAATAGAATCATAGACTTTATTTCACTGTCAGTTCAGTTTAGTACAATTTAGGACAGATTCAATGTTGATTTTTTTTCCCATTGCTAGAGGGTGCAAAGAAGTCTGTCTACATAAATCTGCCATTTCAGCTGGCATGGCTGATTGCTGTGGGCAAAGAGGAAGTGTACTCAGATATAAATACTAGGAAGCATCAGACTGACTGCACCCCTGATTCCTCGTAGACCCTCTGAGTGTAGCCATTTGGGGCATCAGATATGTTAACATCCAGGCTATCGGCCAACTGTGGTTTACCTTGGCAGGTCTGATTTGTATCTGAGCCCAGCAATTCTTTTCTCTCTGATGGGAATGAGTGACCAAACAGCCTCCTTCAAGCTAAGTATTTAGGAGAAAAGCATTTCAGAGAAAGCAGATGTTAAAACTAACAAAACAGTCTGTATACATGCAGCTTTCCCCTAAGGCTCATGAAGTGTCTTGCTGGGTTCAATTTACTAGCTTCAGGTGACGCGCTCTGTTGTGTCTGAGGCTTTTTCTTACGAGACTCACAGCTCTGACAAAATCAGTTATGCAGACTTACACGTTAGAATGAAGATTCTTCAGCTGAGCACTTTGCACCATCATCTTTTAAATATCTATTGTATTTCTTTCTTATTTGCATTTCCCATGTGCTGCACTGGAACAGTACACTCCTGAAAATGATTAAAATAGGCCTGTGTAAGTTCATTTCCCTTCTTTGACCAGGTTAGGTATGGTCCCTGTAGGATGATTTTGTCTTTGGATGCATGATATAGTTCCATAGCATCTTGATATCTATCGCAGCAAAGACCAAAGTCAGTCATAAAGTCAGTGGATCCATTTCTACCCTTAGATCCATATGCCCACACCCATGAAGGATGCTGAATTTGCACCAGCATAATTTGATAGTTCCCAGTTTCAATCTTGATTTGCAAGAGAGACACTGCAAAGCAAGTTCTGAGACTAGATAGACTCCCTGCAAGGATATTAATAATGCTTAGAAATTATATAGCACTCCAAAACCACGTGCAAGCATTAGCTAATTATATAGCACTCCAAAGCCCTGTGCAAACATTAGCTGATCAGTTCTTGCAACACCTATCAAATATATCAATATTATCCCGTCCACTGTGCAGAGAACTAAATGGAAACAGAAGAATGTGAATGCTTTGTCCAAGTTCATGCAGCCACTCTGTATGGTCGTTGGCGTTAGATTTCAGCACTTGCCAATCGCTGCATCCGTGTTTTCCCTGGCAAGATTGTTCTGCCTACCTGGCTCACTGTGGAAAAACGTGTGATGTGATTTCTAAAAGGAGCTCACCTACATGGATGTGAATGCAGATTTTTACCAGCTAGACAGGATTTCAACCCATTCCAGGGTTCTGCATGGGTCGCTGACATCAATTAAATTGGAAAAGCTAGCATTAGTAAGTGGCATAGAAAAGACTGGGCCCTATCACAGGGGGCTGAATTTTAATATTAGCTGGAATATCAGTAGAGTGTTTACCAATGCAGTACTCTAGCCAGTGAAAGGCAGCACAAAGGAAGCTATTTAAAATAATTTACCGATAGGATGTTACACTGCAGAGCAGGCTGTCTTGACTTACAGAAGAGGTATATCTAAATGACACTTAGCAGCTGAAAGACATAAAATAAAACATCGTTTTTTAATTGCACATTTAATGCCTCATGCTACTCATTATGTAAGTTCTGCTGGCCCAAAATAGGGGTAGCTGGTCCTCGAAACAAGTGAGCCTGTATTGCTGAATTTCTGTTCCCAAGTCTGCCAGCAACTAATCCAAAACTTGGCAAAGTCAGTTAGTTTGTTTTCCAGTAGAAAATACCACAGTAATTATGTATCTAGTAGGTACATGCACTCCCATCCTACAGAGGATTGTGTCTGTGCCACAAACTCTTGTAGGCCTTCTCCTGAAATAAAGGAGTTCCTTTAACTCCTAATACTTTCGGAAAGAGAAGAACTAAATTTCAGTGTTGCTGCTGAAGATACAAAATTTTGAGTAGCCAATATAATAAATGGGTAGCCCTAGAGATTTTAAGAAGTTGCTCTTTCCTGGGACGCTCTGCATTGTGAGATGGCTTTCCTTACAGTTTTACGTCAAGGATGAATGATGACGCAGAAGCACCGGCTGCCATAGGTGGCAAGATAGTCTGCAGTAATTTCAACATTAGAGGGTCCATTGGAAATACAGTAGCTTAAAGTAACTCACAAAAACACGAGAGAAGCTGGATCATTGCCGTGGCCTGAGTACAGGCATTAAGCTTGCTTTTAAGGTGCATATTGAATCAAGCTCAGGATGATGCTCTTTTTATTAGAAGCCACAAAATGCTTGAAACCGATTAATACTTTGCTACTTTACTAATGCCTCTGCTCAGAAAATTAAATGGTTTCATTTAACAAAACCAATTTTAAAGCTTTTTCTGTCAAATTTGTAAGTGGGTTCAACCCCTCCTCCAAACTTCCATGAGCCATTCATTTTCATATGAATGAAATATTGCAGCATATTGAAGTGTAACTGGCTTCCAAGCTATTCCTTAAATTATTTGAAGCTACAAGGGAATCATGCTTTTCATGTGGAGTTCATTCTGAATTCTTAAGGCACTTTACAAATATTAGCTACTTCCATCTGAATATAAACAAGGAGCCAAACACCTTGAATGTGTTGTTGCAATGCTGTGCTGTCAAACGATTAAATATTTTGACATACTTTGGCTCAATATAATCAACTGGCTACAAAAAGCTGAAGCAGCAATTATTGTCGGTTCAGAGGGCAGTAGCAAATCAAGGTGCGGAAACGTTACATGCTGAATGCAGTTGCTTGAGAGTAACTGAAGAACAACCCTTTGGTTAGAGTGGTTTGGCTTCTTCCTTGGCAGTCTACCGTATAGTCTCCTTTGCTGAGGATAGCATTTCATATCATCTAGCATAACTGAACAGGTGAATTGCTGCCGAGGGAGACAAACTGTTTTCATCAACATGCTGACTGCACTGTGTCCCGGTGACCTAGTGCAAGGCCATTGAGTTCAAAAGCAAGAACATCTGTAAGATGTTATGGTCTCTGTTAAATGACTAGGATGTCCTTTGCAATCTTTCTAACTGCGTTTGTATGTCATGGGATCCACTTGCTGCAGTTGAGACAAAGCTGGTGGCACTGGTTTGAGTGACACACAGTTGTATAACCAACTGATACGGTATATATGGGGAAAAACAGGCTCTGATTTGCTGCAATCCATTGTGGTTCCCAGTCTGTGTGTCCAAAACCTGGTCTTCACTGACAACGATGCTTGTGCCAGTTGCTGGTCCTGGGCATGCACTGTTCATGCGTGTAGCGTGAACTATTGCATGCCCTACATCTTCAGTGTCCAAGTGGGCTGCTCTACGTGGTGCCCAAGTGCACACCTCCAGTCTTGCTTCCACCAGATGGGAAATTGCTTCTTGCCCGTATGTGCTGCACAAGTCCGAATTTACAAAGCAAGTTTGCAAAAAGAACCCTCCTGTTCACTAATGTAAACGCACCCAGAATTTCCCTTAGTATAGTTGAACTCAGTAGCAATCTGTTCTTGAGATAAAGCTTCTGTAAACCTTGAGCTGTCCAAGAAAGACTCGAAACAAGTAAGGCCATTGCAGAAAGCTACAAAATTCATTGTGTCTGTGTTCAGAATGGAGGAATACCTGGAGTTCCCACGCCAGGTCATGATTATGATTTTAAGGAGCTGTGTCAAGTTCAAGCTACAGGAGAAGAGGTTTAGAGCAAAGCAGGGAAATGAATAGTGGCAAGTCAGTGGAACAAGGTGGTAGCTGGCTACAGGTTTGAAAAGAACTTGTATAGAAAATTGCTTACCCACTGATATGGTGGGTAAGCTGCACTTTAAATTGGCCCTGCTACCAAGAGAATGAAAGGTGGGCTCCATCTGTACTTAAAAAGGCTCCAAGATGGTCCAGTAGAATTATAGACAGGTAAATCTGACATTTTACACTGCAGCTTGATGAAGCTGCCAGAAGGTAGTAGACACACGTATGAACATAGTGTTTCAGAGAAGAGTCGATGTGACCTTAGCAGAGGAGACTCATGTCTTGCAAACATAGTATAGTTCTTTGAAGAGAGCAGGTGGGTAGAAAGGGGAGCCAGCTGCCATGGAGTAAGAGGAAAGTTTCTCTTCTGAATGAATAACTGGTTATAGATAGGAAATAAATGATACAAATAACTGGGCAGTATTCACGGTGAAGGGACATTAGCAGCTATGTTTCTTGGGAACCTATGCTTTTCAATATACTCGTAAGAGAGTTGGAAAAGGGAGTCAGTCAATAGCGGTGTGCCAAAATCTGCTGATGGTATAGAGTTATTTGAGGTAAGCAAAAGTAGATCTGACTGCAAAAAGTTGCAGAAGAATCTGACAATATCAAATGTCTGCACAATGAAATAGTTGATGAAATTCCATGTCAATAAAAGTCAAGTACAGACACAATGATAGGGTTTAAACTAGCCCACAGAAGAGGTCCTGGCGTCATTGCAGATGGTTCTTTGAAAACATCTGCTCAGTGCTCAGCAGAGGTCAGAAAGGCAAGTGGAATGTTAAGAATTGCTAGGAAAGAGATGGAGAATAAAAGAGAAAATGTAAGTACAGCACTGAATAAATCCGTGGTGATCTTGATACTGAGTGCAATTCCAGTCACCCCATCTCAATGAAATGGTAAAATAGAACTAGAAAGGATGCCGAAAGGGGCAAGAAGGCTGACCTGAGTTATGGAGTGGGGAGTCTAAACAGCTTACGCCAGTGAAGCTTGCAAATGAAATGAATGAGCAGGGTTAAGGTAGAGGTCTAAAACCAGGACTGCTGAGGAGAAAGTGAATAAAGAATTCACTTTCACTACAAGAGAAGTAATAAAATGGTCAGGCAACAAACTTAAAGCAAACAACAGGAAAAAGCTTTCACAGTCCATAATAAATTAAGAAACTCATCCAGCAAAATCTTCTGCATGCCAAAAGTTAATGTAGGTTTAAAATACAGCAGTGCTGAGGACGCTCCCAGGGCTGGCTCCAGCATATTCCTGCTCCAGTCTCTATCCTGATCTGAAGCTATGGCTAAGTCCTCTCTGTCCTCTTTAGCTGGGCAGCATTTGGATTCTGGTTTGTTTTGGGCTGCTCTCCAGAAGAACCTGGCAGGCTTTTTTGGGACAGATTATAGTCAGTTAAAGGATCATTGTGATCTTCTGGTATGATCTGTGGCGTGACAAAAGCCGCAGAATTCCCTTGAATTAATTAATTGATTCTATTTGAATTACAGTGTAATATTTTGGGGAAGGAAGGTTCAATCGTGTCTTAAAAAATGCCTGCACTGGGTAGAAGATCTTGAGGGTTAACTACGCTCTCCCTAATTTGATCCGTTCTGTTTCTGCATTCAAAGGCTGCACGAGCCCTTTTGGCTGCAGCATCGTAATGGGAGCTCACGTGGGACAGCTCAGGAATTGTGTGACAGCAAGGACTAAAAAGTCTGCTACAACAGGATTATCATCAAATTATATCTGCCTCGGCGGCAGGAAATCAATCAGAGTGGGCTGATTTACACCTGCCGGAGCCAGCACATCATGAACTTCATCATCTTTCCCAGTAATGTTTTTATCTTTGCATTGACACAGTCAGTGCGAGGAAAATATTTTCCAGTTTAAAATCAAAACATTCAAGGTAGTGTTTGGCAGAGTGTCGGAGCCTGGGGTTCCTGCTGCTTCTGACAACAGTGCTGGTATCTTTTGCTAATGACCAAAGTGCAATATAATGAGTTGTCTTGGGCTTCTGCTTTATTCAGCTTGCAATGTTTTAATAGCCTGCTAGTAATTCTGAAAGGGATAAATGATGTTTATGCCCTCTTGTGGTATGTTATTGAACAGAATGGATTTTCTAACTGACAAAATCAGACCAGTGATGGAAAAGTCCCAGGTAAAAATCTGTAACAAACACTATTTTGCACAGTAGAAAAATATCCATCCCCCCAGCAGCATCTCCATGACTCAGACAAGGGGGGAAGCCAGTTTTACATACATTTACAGTAGCAAGTAAATGACTAATACCCATGATGACAGAATTCGTGCCATCTTTCCGCAGTGAAGATAGTTTTAAAAGTGCTTTTCCTTGCTAGAAATGTTAGAAAGTAAGTGAAATACTTACAACTTTTTTCCAAAAGCAGTTGAGTTGGTGTCCTTTTTGCTTTTGTTGTTACAAATTCTGATACATACCTTCATGATTTATATCTTCTTTATATAAATCTGACAGGCAAATAATCTGATTCCATTGGGACAAAACTTGTTCTATAGATTAAAAACACTGTTCAGTGATTTAATTTGAGAAAACAAGGCCAGATTCCTGTGAGGTTGGTTAGCTTGTCAGCATCTTCCTAATCTGCACTGAGAATTTAGGTCTCCATGAGGAACTCAGGAGCTCCACAGACAGATCAGTCTTGGGTTTTGTATGAGTCTGTTATTTTTTCCATGATACATACAGCAAAATGTATCCTCCAGACAGTGAAATTACCAGAATAAATCAATGCCCCACCTAGTCCAGTATCTGATCTCTGGCTGTGGTCAGAGCTATGCTCTCAGCTGCACTGAAGTAGGATCTAGGAAACCTTGTTCCAGGCATCTCTAGGCTCTTGGTCTCAAATAATGACCTTCCAGTCTTTAGGCGCTGGCTCATGCCTAGAGGCAAGGCAGTGTATTTCACTTACATGCCATCTTTCTATCTGCCCAACCACCAAGGATGTAGATGACTGTAGCAAAGAGGAAAGGAATAATTTCTTTTCCACATCCATGTTGAGCAGGACAAAAATAGTGGCCTTAAATGGACGTAGTAGACTTACCTGGGTTAGGCTTTATGAATCAGCTCTGTTTTTGTGATTCTATGTGGTGATTTGTTTTTATTTATTTGTCATTATGATGAGACAATGCATAATTGTCTGGCCGTCTTAAAAGCTAACCCTTTGTTTTGACAGTTGATCTTGCTGTCAAGTCTGGCTGACAGCGATGCAATTCTATTCCTGTCCTGTACTTTACGGGTATACTTTACAACGATGAACATCTCCAGTCTGACACCACTAAAATGCTTGTTAGGCTATCACAGACTTCCAGGAGCACAGGTTATGTCCCCGCTAAGTAGAGAATTAGCTCCAAAATGTTGGTGCTTATATGCTTCCGTAGGAAAGAAGAAATCTGTAGGTGAATTTTCATGCTAAATCATATAAATAAGGAAAGTTTCCTCTGTCCGAAACCTTTGAGGCATTTCAAATTCATTTAGGGAATTTCAGAGAGAAGTTGAAATCTAGTATAAAATCCCCACCCACATCCCTTCTTTTTCTACAAGATGATTATTGCTATTGAACCATGGATTAGCAAATCTTCTTTCAGAAATGAGCCATAATTTACCTTAAAAATACCTTTCTGGTCATGATGAAACTATTCATTTTGGAAAAAAGATTCCAGTGGCTCTGTAAAAAGGGCCCAGAAGTTCTTAATGCCCATTGACATTAGTGGGGCTGAAATTTTGTGCAGAACTCCTTGGCTACTGTACTATCAACTCCAAATTAGAAAATTGGAAGTTGATAGCACATATCAAAGCTGAGGCACCCACCATATGAAGTTTTTGGACCCCTGCAAGGCAGTCAGCCAGGCTAGACCAAAGCGTGCTCTGTTGGCTTTCACATCTGTTTTTCACTTTTGTTGATGGCACCTCATCCCTGCCTGCAGTGGTTAATAAAGAAGAGAAAATGAATGTAAGACCGCAGCAAAATAAACAAATGACCCTTCAAGCAGGACGTTGCGCTAGCTCTTCTCGCCCATGCATACTCTGATGCTCCCAGTGTATCTTAATAAAATAAAGTGAGACTAAAGATAAAGGGCTTTCCGGACTGTGCTATAACTGCAGTCCAAGCGCTTAGAGTCAGCTGTGTACTCAGAGGAAACCTAACGTCATCCATCAGCAGAGAAGCCAACAAACCACTAATGGATTTCCATGTCGTTTCTTGACAGGTATTGACAGAGGGCGGTTTTGGTACCATCACAACAGAAATCCGGGAGGCTCCAGAGTTCTATTACGCTGAAAATTACCATCAGCAGTACCTCAGCAAGAACCCCAATGGATACTGTGGGCTCGGGGGCACGGGGCTTTCCTGTCCGATTGCGATCAATAAATAGTCTCTGCTTATGCCACTGCTTCAACGTTGTATTAGGGGCTTGTTTGAAAAGAAGCCGATAACCCAGTGGATGTTATTGCACACCCGCAGAATCAGTCCGTAAGGATTTGGGCACCCCGTAGGGGTGACGTTCTGTAATCTGAGCAGCTGACATTGCTTTGCATTCAAAGACTTTAAAAAAGCCAAAGTAGCGTTGGAAATTGCTCCTGTTTGTGAATGCGGCTTCTTGCTCTGTGCAGTTCACTGGGTTTCCTTGAAATCTCACAGTCTGGAAAGAAAATAAACTTTTGAAGTTTGGCTTGATGCATTAATAAGGAGATGAATTAGGGGATGGCGTAGCTAATGGTTGTAGACATCTTGGTTTAATGAATTTGCTCGTTATGAGAGCTTTGACTTTTGGAAATAGTAGTTGGGATCATCTTAACTATCAAAACTCTATAATTTGGTATTATTAAGAATAGTGAACTTCTGAGATCAGTAATTCTCTCACAGTACTACTTTCATAGCAACATATAAATATCACCTGTAGTGCCTATTTTCTGAAACAGTTTAGTAAAAAAATAAAATAAAAATTTTGACGTGATGTTTCTTGTTGACAGTTCCAAAAAGTATATAAACACAAAAAGCATTCAATTTTGTTGCCCACATTGCAATAAATTACAAAAAAAAAAAAAAAAAAAAAAAAAAGAAAAAAAAAGAAAATGTTGTCAGTGGTGTATTCTATGGTTCTAAATATATGTCTGTGTAGATCTGAAAAAAGGATCAAATATTATAAAAGGCTGCAGCCTGCTAATTAAACACTGGGGCTTTTTAATCTGTATTATTGTGCATGACAGTACAGAGGAGTAGCATTCATACTGAATTGTAAAATTATTATTCCTATGCTTAATTATTGGTACTTCAGTAGCTTGCGGAGCCCTCACCAAGAGCAGAACTCATTATGGCAGGTGCTGTACAAACATAATATATGGACCAGTCTCCGCCCCAATGCATGTACAACCACACTTGGCAGGACAGACAGAAAGAAGCTAACCCATTATCTCCATTTTTTTGATAGGGATCTCTGAAAGTGGAAACTAAAAATTACAGCCTGGATCTTGGCGTCTTCTCCATGGACAGAGAGCTTCAGCAGAGTAGATGATGACAGGTTTGTCCTGCCCTTCCAGCCTGCTGATTACGATACTTCAGAGTGGTGGAAGACATGGGGTTGAGCCTCTCATGAGTCTCTGATTCTGGAGACAATCCTAATCGCTAAAGTCCTGCATGGTTTATCCAAGGACAGGCAAAGTCCATGTCAGACAAATCCCTCCAGAATACTTTGCTCCTCAGCTAGCGTTTAGCTCATTCCAGTCTCAAAAACAAGATGAAGTGAGTCCTTTTAGCAGGATTATACCTGGGACAAGCTTGGGAAGAGTTACCTCTGGCAGGATTGTCACGGGAGGCTCTTTCTGGAGATGCCCCAAAATTTTCCCACATCACACTTGGGATTTTTGGTTGCTATAGTAACTGAATGCCTGTTGTAAACATGTGCCACTGAATTGTTCTGTTGCTCACTGTCAAGGAAACCAGCACTTTCATCTAATTTCATAAGCATGAGGTGACATAAAAGCAAAGAAGAGAGGAGGATAGCCTGACTCCGCTCGTATGCCTTTTTAACCTTTGTGTAATTCAGACTTCAGTGGGATAACTCCTGATTTCCTCCAATGTACAAGACAAAACATTTCATATACTGAATCACTCAGATGCTTATGAAATGCTGCTCAGTTCCTTTCTGTCCTTTCTCCTCCTTTCTCTCCTACTACATGTTAGAGTTATTGTCTTCAAACAGGGTGGAAAGTCTTTGAAGAATGGACTGTTCTGTACTTAATATAACAAGGCTCAACTCTGAGTCTGGCTGAGGTTTTTAAGGCCTCCCCTTATGAAAATAAAGTGTCAGGATTTGTAGATCAACATAGACAGGTCCATTGATGCCAAAATTGGCCCACATCAACATAGTATGCCCTTCCTCAGTTAATTATGAAGTCACTCCAGGGTGGAATTTTGTTCCTGTATCTACTGCCGTTGTTGCTGAAGGTACAAATAGTACCAGGGCTAAAATCTGTAAAGGTGGAATGGCAGTGATTCAGCTTAATGGATTGGCTTTATAAGATGGGTTTTGGCCTTGCAAGCTATTCTCGCCCACAATTCACCAGGAAGAAGGGGGTGGCTGCCTGAATGTCTTTGACAGCATAGTCTTGATTCAGCACTATTTGAAACTTATCCTACTATAGAGCTGCTCTTCCTTATGGGAGCATACAGATGGTCTAAATGAAAAAGAGAAAATTCTTTCAAATTTTGTTAAAGATTTCTCAGAGTCAGAAACAAAAAATGACACAGGACCGGCAGTCCTGTTGGAGAGAGAGTATGGTTCAAGAAATAAAAATTCTATAGTACTGAAATCATGAAGTCCAACATTCCAATATCTAATGAAATTTAGCGCAGGATCCAGGTAGGACTTCCACTTCTATCCCTGTCATCAAGAAAGCAAATCTCACACCTCTTAGAATCACAGAACGGGTAAGGTTGGAAAGGACCTCTGGAGATCATCTAGTCCAACCCCTCTGCTCAAGCAGGGCCACCTAGAGCACGTTAGACAGGGTTGCATCCAGGCAGGCTTTGAACATCTCCAGAGAAGGAGACTCCACCACCTCACTGGGCAACCTGTTCCGGTGCTCTGAAGAAATTGCTAAGCCATTGGCCGGCGCAGCGTGGGATTTCTTCCGAGGATAGTATCCAACTGTGACGTCAGCAGAAACGAGTGATGTCACGTCTGTCAGCGAGGAATATCCCGGCTGCCTCTAGCCGAGGGACTTGTTGCATTTGGTGAGAATACAGAGTGAGGGTGATGCCCTGAGGTGTCCGCAGAAGTCTCACCGCTCTGAACATGGTGAAAGAGCATTTGATTAGAATGGGATTAAAATGTTGTTCCTTACCCTCTGGTTTTTAACTCCTCTGATCAGCAGCATCCGTACAGGTAAGTGGATTATTATACTTTCCAGGCCTCAGTTATGGTATAGTGACCTCATAGCCTTAGTACAAGTGAGAAAAGAGGCAGGTCCTGATGTATAGCTACCAGCTCCTTGGTGCCCTGCTCCAAGCTGAATCGTTCAGTACCTTCTGCTGGAAAAGCCCTGCCAGATGTGAGATGCACACATGTGAATATTGGTGTTCACTTCTCCAGCTGTGTAATAATTTCACAGACACAGGGAGACAGTGAGGTACAGACTGCTGTGTTCAATGAACTCACATTTGTAGTGCATTTGAAGAAACTACTTTCAGTGCTTTTTCCACTAACTGCTTTCGTTACCATAGACATGCATGATTTCCAGCCTCCAGGATATATGTCCTTGGATGCAGGCTATCCAATCAGCTGAAGCTGTGGTCCTTCTAACTACAGGTGGAATTATCTTACCAGACTTTAGCCAGCTAAAAGCCTCATGTTTAATCTAACCTAAGAGATTTATTCATCTCTAAGTGGAGATTTTGTTCCGTCTATCAGAGACACCTATCTTAAAATGGGATGAATCATCTTCTGAAGGTACCTCACTCTCTCCATTAACTGCAAAAATAGGCTTGCTTACGCTAGATTTTTATCTTCTAGATGATTAAAATTTAGGTGAGATAAATGCAACTTGGACAGCTAACTCAAGCCTTTGAGGGGAAATAGCAAGTGGGAAATGCGAGGTATTATTGCCAATATCTTTCTTGTTAGTGAATACTGTGTCCAATGCTGGTGTCCAGTCCTCAAAAATAATGTTGACAAAGTAGAAAAGATTCCAAAAAGACATAGAGAGATGAATCATATTCTGGAATGACTGCCTTACTGTGAAAGACTAAATATACTCAATTTAGTTATCAAAGAAATGGTTATGAAGGAACTGATCACAATTTATAAATGCTTATATGAATGAGAATGAAAATTCTGATTAAAGGAGCTCTTTAACTCAATGGAAAAGGTCACATAAGATCCCGAGGATGGAAACTGCAACGGGATTAGTCAGACTAAATTGTCACAGTCTCCACCAGCTGAACTCTTTTGATCAAGACTGAATGTCTTGACAATAGCGTTATCTTCATCCTGACTTACTGCTTAATGCATAAACTAGTGAAATTCTGCAGCTCTCACTATGCTGAAGATCACTATGCAGAAGACACACCTCCAAAAAGTAGAATCAAACTGCATTACCTACGTCTCCTTTCCTTCTAGCTGGAGCACTGGAGCGTTTGAAGCCTCCATGAACCGCAATGTCTAGACCACATTTCTAGAGGCACCAGTGGATGCTCCCTTTCTTTGGATAGTTTGTTTGCTTGCCCAGCTGCAACTGTGGTACAGCCCAGACACATGAAATGCTTGTTGCAAACACGCTTGGCTAGATCCAAGCAGAACTCTGTGAGGCATACAAAATCCACCCAAGAAGTGATGAAAACTGGCCAGGGTTGAATAAGCCGGTGGTACCCAAGGAAGGCAGTTTAATGAAGAACTGAGGATGTCTCTGCTCACCTATGGTCCTGGTTCTTAGCAACCTGTCATGTTTTGTGCCTAGAGTGTGGCCTCAGACCATCTTACTGGCCTTCTCAGGGGAATGGAGAAAGGATCATAGGAGGGACAGATGTCGAGGCTGGTGATTTCCCCTGGCAAGTAAGCATCCAGAGCAAAGGGAAACATTTCTGTGGAGGCACCATCATCAGCAGCTGGTGGATTTTAACTGCGGCACATTGCTTTGTGAAAGAGCTGTGAGTACTTGAGCGAAGCGAGGCCAGCTAGGGTGCACTGCCCAGGCATAGCAGGAGAGGCACTGTGGGGTGATAACACTTCTCCCCACAAGTGTAGGGTATGTGTGAGCTTGGGATCAAGTGTAAAATACATTGAGCTTATGACTGAGCCAGAGAGAGAGAGACTTGAACATATGATGATCTTTGATGAAAATAGGTCTATTTTTGATCGGAGATGGCTTTACAACAAAAAAGTACACAAATCTGCGTAGCCAGAACAGGTAGGATGGGGATATTTTGAAGGATGGTGTGAGCAGTATAGTATAAATGCTCTTGATGTTGTGCTGATGCTCCTCACTTCCTGCACAATGAGTTCCTATATGCCTACGCAGATTGCAATAACATGAAAAAAAAGCAGGTTATTACATTCTGGCTTATTCTAACCCCCAAATTACCTCTGCTGTCATATAGCAAACACCTTCACCTTGCAGAGGATCTGATATAAATCCAATAGTTTCTGGATAAATCACTCCTGTGCAATGCCCGACAGCAGAACCCAGTCCCCTATGAGCCCCCTTCTGAAATATGGTGGGTTCGAGAGGGGGGCTGCGTGGTGACGAATGGCCTGTGGGAGCCGTGCTGGAGCAGCTGGCTGGTGACAGCGCGGGTCTGGAGCAGCCAGCCCGGGACACAATGATCCTGAACAACCAGCCTGCTCCATCTGTTCGTTAGCGCTTGGGCTATTTATAGCTTCTGTACATTCATGTTCTGCCTCTACACCTCTTTTCCTCTGAAAATTATCTTTTGGTTAAAAGTGAGGGTGGATTTCTGTGATATTTATAGCTAACCCTACTGCTGCAATTTGCTGACCACTATCCTACTCAGGAGGAGAAGGCATCAACCTTTGTAACACAAAGTCTTCATGTTTTCTCGTACACATACGGCTTCTCTTTTGTTAATAAGGCCACCAGATCTTACTGTTGTCCTGGGGGGAGTAGACCTCAGCCACAAGCTGGAAAACAAAAAGCTGGACAGCTTGATTCTCCATGAAAACTTTGACAGTGAGAGCATGGAAAATGATATTGCTTTGATCCTGCTTGACTCTCCCATCCAACTCAATGAACAGAAAATGCCCATCTGCTTGCCCTTCATAAGCGACCTCCACGTATGGAAAGACTGCTGGGTTGCTGGATGGGGCACCACACTTGCAGGTGAGAGGCTGTCAGGAGATGTATGTGCTAATGAAGGCTAGTAGGCATTAATTTAAATTAGGAGTTCTTCCCTGGCAGGGATTGCCATGCTGACTTCAATCCCTTTACCCTTTGTTAACGTGTCCAGGCCCTTTCAACCTCTTCACATTCACCACTTTGAGTTCAGCACAGGAACCAGTTGCCTCCTGAGCCCCCAGAGAAAAGTATCTGATAGTCTGAGCATATACATTCAGGCTGAAACCTTAAAGCTCATCTTTGCTCTCCAAGAGCTCAACTTTCTCTCTCACATTTTTCAGTATCCAAAAAGTTAGACAAGCCCCACACTGGTGGGCAAGTTAGGCTGGGTCTGAAGTGGTCTGCAGGTATAGAGTTGTCCTTGGGTTAATGCCTCTGCGAACTGGATATTGATTCGATGGATTCGGCCAGCCCACTTCACTCATTTAGGAGAGCAGGTTGCCATTGCTAATTGCTCTGGTTTAAGCCCTAATGAAAGTTGCCCTGGCGCTGAATGTGACCCAAAATGTCTATCCACAAATGGATGCAAATGGAGCAAATGAGCAATGGATAATGGGCTATTTCATTATTGGAAAAAGGTAATCAGGACATTGTGGGCAGTGCTTCAGCCTTGGGGCTTTACAGACCTTCCTGGGATATAGTTAGTTATAGTGCCATTTAATCCTTGTTACTCAACATTGTGGGGGTATTAACTCCCTTCTGAACCTCTGTGTTTTCCTTCCTATCCTTCATTTGCCTCACATAACAATAAAACACAACACAACACCATGTTGTAGTTGTCAAACTCTCCCTTTTCACCAAGGTTACATGCTCTTAGAAACCAAAAAGGAATGGGTTACTGCTGAGTTATGGTATAATTTGGCAGGACTCCAGTGTTTTGGAAGACTCGGACTTTAGGGCTGCATCAGAGGGGAGCATCTTTCTCCCCCTACCTCTCCCAATCTTCTTCAGCATCATGGACTCCAGAAGCACAAGGATTTCCTCAGATTTGATTCTCAGTTGACAGTGGGTTTCTGTAGCTGCTTTTCTTTGATTAACCTCTTGGCAAAATGCTTGGAGCAAGGGTCTCGCTTTGCTGGCACAGTTGATTTCACTTTGGAGAAGCTCTCTGCAATCTAAGTTGCACCCTGTGAGAGGTTAATCCACCTGGCTCTTGCACACACCCCTTCTATTGAGGAGACATTTCAGAAGAAACCTGGGAGAAGCTGAGTGTAATGGGAAGGATGTGCAATGGTGTGATATTGGCCATACCAAAAACTAGTGGTCTCTACTAGGGACTGTGCCCTGGAGCACTAAACACCAATGCAAATAAATGCAACTAGCAGGCAACTATGCATTAAATGCAACTAGCGAGTGAGCCCTACTGCTCAAACTGAATCCCACCTTGACATTTTACCGAGCAATTTTGGGCACAATCCCACTCCCCCCGAATGATGCATTGCTCCTGGATGGGTGAAAGTGGGTCATTTCTCATCTCTACCAGCCTTTTGTTGATGGGCATCTCAAAAGGCCTCTCATGTGACAGATGGCAGCTGACTCTCCTTTGATTGCAGTCAGTTAGACATCAAGTCACATGGAGCCACCTCCATAGACATGCCTACGTAAAAGCATTTTAATCTGAGGGCTGCCTTCTGTGAAGGTATCACATGCTAGTTGGGAAAGAGATACAACATCTTTCAGGCTTTTAGATACTACCTCTGAGTCCCTTTTTCCTGAAGGTGCAGGGAGGATGTTGCTCAGTGAAATATAGGAGAAGGAGTGAATTTCTGAAAAATCTATGAGTCTTTTCTGGGCAACAACAGCTCTGAAAAGTCAGTTTTATCCTTCAGATTCAGATTCATTTTGAAGAGAAATGTGGGTGAAGTGAGTGGGTTTTCCATGTAGCCACAAATATTTTTGGTCTCTTCCTTGCTTGCTGTTGCACCCTATGATTTCTCTTTTTCTGTCTCAAGAAAGAACAAAATGATTGTTTTATTTGTGTACTGCTGTCCTGAGTACCACTTTGGGAATGATATGGCCAGTCTCCTGGGTGAGGCATGGCCTCATAGCCTCCCAGAAAAGGACGATGCTAGTGAGGAGAACAAGATCTTCTGTTCCAGGGCAGGCTTGATGGACTTGGCTCCTCGGCACCCCACACTAAGTCCCCCAGAAACAAGAGTGAGACATCAGAGCAGTGCAGTGCACCTCATTTCAGAGTGTCACCAACACCAAAGGAATAAGTACTCCCTTTGGGGTCTTCCAGCTGTGCCATATTCCAGCATTCATCTGCAAAAATAAGTGACTTTTTAGTCCTATTTAGCTAGCTTCCACTGCCCATGATTTTGGCTTCCCTCATTAACACCTTCCTCCCACTCTCACTCTATCTATACTGCACAAACTTTTCCCTGTCAACATTAACCCCTGTAAGCCCCCATGACCTCAAGACCATAGAGTCGTCCCCTGTGACTCTCTTACCTCAAGATGCTTTAGAAATTCAGCTGAAAGCAGTCCCTTGGGCTAGTGTCCTGCTGTGTTTTCACCAGTAACAGTGTTGTTCATCAAGGTTTGCTAATCTCCCCCGCTCTCTTTTCTCACTCACCGGATAGGGATTTCAGTGTCAGCATCCCAGGTGCTGCAGAAAGTGGAGATGAAGCTGATCAGCAGGGAGCAGTGCTTGGAGTGGATCCCGCAGCTAGCAGACAACATGCTGTGTGCTGGCCTTGAGGAAGGAGGAAAAGATGCCTGCCAGGTAAAGTAAACCAGCTCCAGGATTGTCGTGCTGCCTATGGGGGCACAGAAAAATTCAGAGAGAAGTGCCTTTGCTTCAGGAATGAACATCGATCCTTTCCATGGTTTCCTGGGGTTGCTAATGCTTCTCTACAGGAGACCAGGGCAGGAAACTCAGGACCCAAGCAACCGGCTGAGTGCCTTGGTGCATAGTAAATGCATATTGATCTGGCCAGCAGGTGTGTGGGCCTCTTGGGGTCATGAGGAAGCCATGAGTCTGTGGACCCATCCCTGTGGGGACTGAAACACCCCGTCGAGCTGACAGACCTCACCACACACTCTCTCCTCCTCCCTGCCCGTACCCAACTCCCTCCTGCAGCAGGAGAGAAATGTTTCCTCTGGAAGGAAAATGGCCAGCTGAAAGGAGGAGGAGGGAGGTGAGTGGTTTCCAAGAAGTCCCTGGGATGGTAGACAGTCTTTGCTAGCTACAGGAGAAATGATTTGGACTTTTGTCTCATGGCAATTTAATAACCTGCCAGTTGCTGCTGCCAAGCTGTGCAGCAGCTAGGATGATGGAAGGAGAGGTCTCACGCCGCTGCAGAGATGGCTCAGCACAGCCCTGGCTGGTTCCTCCTCCTGCTTGGTTTCCCCACAGCCTTGTGCAGGGCAGTACTGCTCTATTTTCAGATTAAATTCAGGAAAGAGAACGGAAAAATTATCTAGCAGGGTCAAAGCAGAAGAACTGGCTGGGAATTTCAACTCAGGAGCCTGAGTATTAGAAACTTTCTCCTCATGAGGAGGTTTGTCCGTGAGTATCACAGCTAGAGGAGTTTGTTTGCAATGAATCTGTGATGTGGGATGATGAACTTCTGCAAGCTAGTTATAATGAGTTAAAGCTGTAGTAGAGATCAGAGACTGCTTAGGGAGAGAGCTGATACAAATGCCCAAATGAGGAAAACCCTCACTCAGAATTTGTGCCTTCAGAGTATATACTACCATCAGGATTCCCATCCTGGTGCCAGATAAAGTCTGAAAGCCAAAAGAAGACTTTATTTTCATGACATCTAACACGTAATCCCTTCTCCCCAAGCTGAGTAAGAGTGGAGCTCCCCCTGCAGCTTCTTCTTCAGCAGACACAGGCTTAAGATCTCTCTCCTCTACTCACCGAATTTCATGACATGTTGGAAACCAGCCAGCAGTTTTCTTAGACATGTGTGTGTGTGTGTGTTTGCAGGGGGACAGATGGTCAGACACGTGTGCACAGCTTCATCCTGTAGTAGTCATTCACTTAGGGAACCAAACCAACATCCAGGACTGAGAGCTGTCCCCTGCCCTATGGGCAAGGACAACAGGATGCAGGAGCCAGGGACTGCAGGCTGCAATGCTGCTGAGAGCTGGGACCCTCAGCTGGGCAGCCAAGGGGAAGCTCAGCTTTGCAAAATCATTCTTTGATTAGCCAGAGAGCATCTGTCTCCGGAGCCATTCATCTAGTGACTTTCACCTCCATTAAATTCAATCAAAAATTTTAAAAAGAAAACTGCCACAGGATAACATTAATATGATTAAAGAATGCACTTCCCAGCCCAGCCTTAAGTTCTGCATCTGAAACATCTTGCTGGTGAAACAGCAAGAGCACTTGTACCCGGCAAAATGAATCTTCTGTATTCAAAAACCTGACGAGGGTGCTATTTTGATCTACAGTATGTTAGAGTAGACCAAGAAATGAACTAGAAATGTGAGCTTTCCAAGCAGTGGAAGTGTACAAAGATTTTATGTGTGATAACGCTCATAAATCAGCAACTGCCCACTTTTAGTGGCAGTTTGTCCAGGCAGAAATATCTTGCAACCTGGAATAATGAGAATAAGACAGAAACATACCCTAGACTAGAACTGGAGCTGTTCAGGAATGAAACGGATTACATGTTTTTTTCTTCAGAATTTGCTGTTTTGCTTGAAAGGGAAGCGTTTTGCTGGTGGATAGTTTTCTGGGAAGTGCTGAGTGAATTCAGACCGGGAAGCAGACACATTTTGGCCTTGTGAGGCTGGCTGAGAAGGCTGGTGGCTTGCCCATACCACTCAAGTGGCTGATAAGGAGCTGGGAAACCAGTTAGAAACCTGATGCTTTTCTGCAGCATAGAGGTCCTCTGCACTTGATAGGAGCAAAGCACACTGTAGAAAGTGCTGTCTATTGAGCTATACTATGCCATAAAGATTTGCTAAATGATTTGGGGTTTGTGTCAAATGGGAATGAGGACAGACTTCAAAATAACAAAACCTCCTACAAAGTGGATATGATTCTTTGAGTAAGTCTGCAGGGAGTCTATCCTACCACGTCTACTTGGTTATGACCCTCATGCACGTCTGGGGCACCCAGATAGGATTAGAAATGTATACATTTGGGACTGAGGTTTAAATATGGTTGGATGGGCTGAGATAAGCTCTGGATGATGATGTGATAAAAGAAGCACGGCTTTTGAGTATTAAACTCTTAGTCACGTTTCAAAGTTTAGGTCCTGCCCATGTACCTGGAAACAGGCATAGGAGAGAGGAATCTTTTTTATTCGTATTTAGTCAAACTTACAGGTACTCCTCTACCCAAATTTTAGATCTAGTAATTTATGGATTTTGGAGACTCTCTGATGCACCTATTACTTATTGCTAATATGACAAGACAGTCAACAGTAGATGAAGCTGAACTCACACATCAGTCCACATGGGCAGATACACCTGAGCACTGTCGGTACTGTCCAAGAGGTAGAGCAGCTCTGAGCACAGTTTTCTTTCAGGCTAACCAGCTCTCCCAAGTGATTCCCAGACACAATTCAAGAGTTAGATGGGCCAGGAACCATCTGCAGTAACCACTTAGTGTTCAAGTACCCCAGTTTAGAGGTTAAGAAGACACCTTTGATTAGAGGCTCTGGTCAGAGAACAAGCCATGCAATATTGAATTTGCTGGTGTAGATGTATTCAGTGTAAACCTAGAAGCATTGCACAATGCAGGCTCAGGAGCTGTCTGGACATGAACTAGGCATAAGCCTTACATTAACCTTTCCTGAGCTCTGCTGAGAATCAGGCTACACTTGTTCATGTTCGGAGCCTGGCTAAGATGGACAGGTTGCATCTAGACCCATTTTAAGTCCACACGTTCCCAAGCTGGGGCCAATGGATTACCATGGCAGGTCTCTGCGTTGTGTGCCGTTTGAGTGCTAGATTTCCCCCACTGCACTTACTCTTTCCAAGCTGATTTTGCACAAGTAACTGGAGCCACACAGATAGGTATGGCCTTCACTAAGGCCTTGTTCAAAAGTTTCATCCTACTGACCATTGCCTACTGACCACTTGGCAGCAGATCATGAGTAGAAAGGCTCAGACTTTTCACCAGCTGCCATCATACTAGTACCAGAGCATGACTAATTTGTGGATCATTAACTATGTTTCTGTAATAACTCAAGGGGATTGAATAGCACTCCCAAGTATTTGTACTTAAAAAAAAAATCAGTTCATTTAAAAAGCAAAATCTATTGTATACCAATTCCCTAACGGTTCTTCAGACAAATATATGGATTAACTGTGAATTAACACTAACAGGATCTGTAATTGACTTATAGTTCTATTTAGTCAGAAACATTAGCATTAATGGATGTTCATGGAGTACAAGTGCTTAAGAACAGACACTAGAGATGGCCAATGTGTTATTTTTTGTGTGCTACATTTCTTCCATGACCCTATGAACCACAATTTATATCTAATTCCTTGCTTTCTTAAGCATCTTTTGTTGGGCCCTGATGCAATGGTAACTTGAACAATAATTAGAGTGTAAGGAATTCACAAAGCAAATGCCTCTTCAGTGTCTTGCCTATTCAGACAGAATTCAGTAAATGGCCCAATTATATTTCAGAGTTTCTGCAAAAGAGGTCGGGGAGGGGGGGCAGTTTGGAAATGTGATGATTAGGATGGAGTGTGTTCAGCTGAAAGTCACAGTTCACATATAGTTCAGGTCAACAGCAGATGAAGGAGGTCCAGGACCTGGCCTGACTTTCAGAGGAATGAATCTTTGTGTGGCCATAAACAAGTAGTGGGATCATTCCAGTTCAGCCTTGCTCTACCCACCCCCGTTTCTGTGTAGGGCTTATCTGAGTCACTTGCAGAAGGTATCTACCCTCTTCCAGTGGTGATAGCAGGAGGTGATCGTGGGCACCTGATAAATGTCATAAATGATGCTAGAATGCATCCAGGGCTCTGGATTTTCATTTTTTTGCTTATGTGAAAAAGGCAGTGAAGGACCTCTTTCCTTCACTCTGATATATCCTGCCCACATATGCTGTGAGCAATTTGGAGAGAAACATTCATATTTACAGCACCCGGGATGCTCAGGGCTCTACTCACCCCCACATAGCTGTAGCTGCTGACACCCTGTGTGAGATTTATCTGGTCTGATGCAAATGTCTCTTCTACAGCCATCTGCATCTAGCTAATCACTGGGGCTCCCTTTCCATTAATGGGGAGAAACAAGAATTTCTAATATGTGGGTCATCTGGATTGTTTTAGCAGTCCAAAGATGAGTGCTTATTGCTCCCCATTACCTAAAAGCAAGTCCAGGGTGTCTAGCTCACAGGGAGATGCAGGGCTCCAAGGCAGGATGATTGCCTACATGAGTGCCTAGTGTCATTTTAGATGCTCCAGGTTATACCCCTAACATTCAGTTACCCCCTGCCTCAAATTGTGCTTGAGTGATAGTAATGGATTGTAATGGAAGCTCAGACACCTATGGTGGGAACACCTAAGAGAGATGATCAGTCTGGAGCCGAACTCAGCCCTCGCGTTCTCATTTGATCTGTGTATAATAGTAAGTGCTAAACCTGTGCAGAAGTGACAAAAGCTTTTGCATCCATTTGCTCGTGCTAATGCAGCTTGAAAGCTGAAAAGGGAAGACTTGTGAAACAGAATTCTTAAAAGTAGAAAGGCTGCAAATGAAAAACAGGCCCGTACAGTAAGTTTTCAACTGGAGAAGCACAGAAAAGGTCACAAACTTGGGAAACGTACCTTGTAATGAATCCCTCAAGCTGTTCAAAATATCTGAAAAAAAGGTTGAGAAATGGTGTGATCGCAGTAGGTACCTGTATGGACTGTATCTGTATGAGGCCTGAGGTTATAGACCCTTCTGTCTAGCACACAAAGGCATCCTGGGGGCTAGGAGCTGAAGCTGACAACAATACAATTCAAAGTTATATCTTACTATTGTACCTTACCTTAATATTGCAGAGAGTGACCCACTCACTAGCCTTGTGATAAGATTCTCTATCACTGAACAATTGCTAATATGACAGGGTAGGGTTTTTTTGTTTGTTTTGTTTTGCTTTTTGTCATAAAGGACAATGGTTAAATAAGAAGGAATCCTGGGAAGCTCCAGAATGAAGCAATAGAAAAGCTTTTCAGGATTTGCAGTCTGATAAATTTACCTCTGATGTGTACTTTTTATGTGCAGCTTGTCAGAATTAGAATATTTCTCCTCCATCCCATGAGTTTATACAGCTTTCATCTTTTCATCATTTTATTATATGGGCAGACAAGTGAAGACATTCAAGCTATAGTGGCTTAATTCTTTAATCTATCAAAAGTATTCCTTCCTAGCGCAGGATGGATGTTGATAATGTCCCACATCTCTTCTACTTTCTTCCTCTGGCACCCTACAGCTGTAGCTTTTGGTCCCTCAAACTGAAGTTCTTTGGTTTGCCATAGGAGGTCCAGAATTATTTTATGTGCACTGGGAGCAAGGATATGAGGAGCAGAAAATCCAACTGAACAAAAAAATCCTATTGTGTGCTTGTCCTCAGAGTAGGGGAATGGATGTGATGACTCAGAAGAGCTGCTTCTCATTCAATTATAGTGAGTCAACACAGCTTTAAGGGAAAGTCATGACTCACAGATATATTCAAAGTCTTTGAAGGAGTCAACAAGCATGTGGCAGAGGGTGATCCAGCTGATATAATGCACTGAGATTTCCAAAATTCTTTTGATGAGATTTCTCACCAAAGACTTGTGGAGAAACTGAACTGTCATGAAGTAGAAGGACTTCTGTTTGAAAGGCAGGAAATGCAGAGGAAGGATTTGACAAGAGCGGAGTCTCACAAGGGGAATCTCATTGGGATCTGTGCGAAGAATTGTGCTCTTCAAGGAGAGCAAATGCTGAGACAGTGAAGTTTGCTGATGCCACAATGTTATTTAGAGTGGTCGAAGTTAAAACTGGCCGTGAAGAGGTGCAGCAGGCTCTCATTATTCTGAATGACTGGAGGTTAAAACAGCAAATGCAATTCACTGTTGATAAATGCAAAGTAATGAATATAGGGAAAAGCAATTCCAGCTGTATTCATACAATAATGGGCTCTAAACTAGCTATTACCATGTAAGAAGATCTCTGAATAACTGTGGATAGTCCTTCAAAAACATCAGCACAAGGCTCTGTGGAGGTCAAAAAGGCAACAAGAATATTATGAATTATTAGAAAAGCAATAGGTAGCTAACCAGAACAGATTGTTATGGCAGGGCACTAATCTTGGAGGCCTGCATCTTGTTTGTGGTGTGCAATTCCAGTCCACCCCATCTGAGAAAGGAGACAGTAGTTTCAGAAGGGGAACAGAGTAGAGTAAGAAGGATGAAGAGGGGCACAGAATAGCTTCTGGATGAAAAGGGAATAATAGACAAGGACTCTGAAGCACTAAAAAAGAAATGGATGATGAGGATATCACAGAGATTTCTAAAATCAAGGACAGCAAGGAAAAGACAGTCCATAGTGACAGGTCACTACTGTTAAAAGAGATGGAGTAGGGGCATCCAGTGGTAGTATTGTATCAGGCAGCAGATTTGAAAAAAAAGAGAAGGAAGTATTTTTTCATCCAACAGATAATTAAACTATGGAATTCACTGACCAGGATGTTATGGGTATTTATTCTGAGGGATAAATGGATTCAAAAAGCAATTAAATAACTTCCTGATGAAGATCCCTCTAAGGCTATTAACCACTGTGATGTAAATACAACTCGGTAAATACTTGTCCTGCTTCTCATTCTCCTTCTCTGAGCACTTGCTACAGATGACTGTCAGAGATAGGAGTCTGGGCCACATGAGTCTTTGGTCGGACGCATTATGACTGTCTTTAAGTCAGTGCCACAATAGTTATTAATGGACCTTGATGACACCCATGTGGATTAGGGCAGTCTTGTTCTCCTATTTATTTTCCAGCAAGGAGACAGAGGGACAGAGTAGCTGAAGGTTCCTACCAGAGCTATCAAACAGAGCCCAGAGGCACCATGAAAGGAATCCAACCACCTTAGCCAAGGGCAAATATCCTGTGTTGCCTGGTTCATCGTCAGTACCTGCATGCTAAAAATGACCATAGCTTCCTTCCTGCCTCCTTCATCTGAAGATTTTGTGGTCATAGTGAAATAATTGAAGAAATCATCTGTTTGCAAAAGCCTTTACTTCCTGCAGCCAGGGCAGCTCTAACGGCAAATGTTGTTGTTTGCATGCTGATTCCCTTCAATTTACACAGAGCTTACCAGCACGAAAATGAAACCAGCGATGACTTGCAAGGATTGTGTACCCGTCTAATGAGTATCAGATGGGTTGTTCTCCCTCCCCCAGAGCTTCTCCCACCTAAGATTTATGTGGCTGAATGTGTTTGTTCTAATCAATTACCGTGCTGCAGACATGAATACAAATATGAAGGAAGAGGATTATCCTCCTTATCCAAAGCCCACTGAAGTCAGCGGAAAGGCTCCTGATGTTCATGAAAAGACTTTGGATGCAGTAAAAAGGATGAAACTTTTGAGCAGCTTCAGTGAACAAAGTGCCTTGTTAGTCTGTGACAGTTTTTATACAACCCAGAACTATTTAGCAGCTAATATATCATCACTCTCAACTCCCCTAATGGGAGGATTAAGATGCAGTTGTGGAAGGCATGAATTCAGCACCAGATCTGATTTGATGTGGTTGGTTTTTGCTCACCCTCACACTGACAAGAAACATGCAACAGAAGCAAGGGTGCTATTTTTAGTTATTTTACAGTCCAGAAACTTGGCACGTGGACTGAAGAGCAGTAGCAGGTATCTGGTGTGTGCTGCTGACCAGAAGCATTTCACTACCAGGATACAGGAGGCTGAAAGTTTAGAGCAACATTTAATAAATAAGTTCTTCAATCTTTAGAGTCGTTAACCTGAGCACTCATTAAATTAGTGGTCCTGGAGACATCACAGAGCTGAGAAAATTGTACCAGGCAGAAACCTTGTTATTCCCACATCCTGTGCTTCACGAGGATGGAAAGTCTGGGCCAACATTTTTAAGAGCTTAAAGAGGATGCAGGGATTTTCAACAGTGTTCAAGAACTGAGTGTTTTTTGCCTGTAGTTTAGTCCTATAAAAATCAGGCTATGATTCATCTGGGCTACTGATATAATTATATGAGAGAGATTATCACATGCATAGGATGATTTATCCCAATATATAATAGACATCCAAATTACACAGTTAAGGGAAATGGCATGTTAGCTGTCCAAGTTCTTTCGCCTCTGTACAGCAGACCTTCTCAGCCCATGTGGAAAGGGATCTGAAGCAGGATTTGGTTCTCAGGGCTTGCTGAGAATGTTATTTGTGAAATGGATTTGCAGCTGCTGCCTGGGTTTTCACAGCATTGCCGAACTCCCTCTCTCTGCAGGTTTTAAATTGCTTTCTGCAGCTGACAGTCCACCAGGCCCTGCAGACAGCTCTCTTTCCTCATTGAAGTACTGGCTGACTCCAAGCAGCACAACGGATCGGGCAAAGAACAAAACAAACACAGCTAAAGAGGCAAACAGGGAAAAGTAGATCTGATTTAAAAGGAAAACTGTGTGATCTATAGCTTTGAATACAGATTCTAGGCTCTGGCTCCTGGCTCTGCCATTGCCATGCAGAAATCACATCCCTTTTGTGCCTTGCTTTTCTCAGCTATAAAATACAATGAGACCTTCCCCTCAGGGACAATCACAAGGTATCAGGCATTAATTGGTATCAAATCATGTAAGCATCCTGGGAGAAGGGTCCTTCAGAAGTGTGAACAGCCTCCAGGACAGGCAGTGAAGCCCCTGCCGGGAACATTTCCATCCTGCAGCTGGTGAATGGGGACCTGCCAGTATTCACATCTGGGGCGCAGAGAGCAGCCAGCGTGATGCACCCCGAGATATCTGTGGTCAGGGCCTTCAGCGCTTGCTGCGTCGTTGGCTCAGGAGTGGCTCCCACGCTCTTCCTTTCGTTTCTGTAGGACGCTCAAAGCCCCTTCCTTTCACTACCAGCGTAATACATTTGGCCTGTTCCTGCCCTGAGGGAATTAGAGTAAAATTCCCAGTTAGTTGTCTGTACAGCCTCGATGACGTTCATTCGTTTGAACAGGATGCCATAGCCAAGGACACTGGTAACATGTGGGTTCAAGGCCACTGCAAGGTCATTTGCGCCGTCCCTACAAATTCTTGGCCAGAAGAGAGTCAGCAAATGTCTTGAGATCGTGTTTGTGAAGTGTCCAGTACAATCAGCTGAGATGCGGACGTGTAGCTATAGCAAGAACAATTCAGTAGAAACAGCATTGAATGTCAAAGCAACATTTACTCTGCGTTTGTCATAATTTCTTCCCTCCTATGTTCACTTTGAACAACAATAACAATAAAAACAGGAAAAAAAAATAAAAATGATAAAAATCTTACGGGCCTGGACCCCCTATCTAACTGAAGTGAGTAGGAATTCTGCCATAAACTCCAACGGCAGCAGATGAATTGCACAGGAGACTACAACCACTTCTTATTAATTAATTAATATACATTAGCAGCTCAGGAAAGCTACCAAGAAAAAGTGGATTGTATATTGATGACAAAGATGCTTCTCAAACTGAGGCAAAAAGAGGGAATGACAACATTTCCTGGGAAAGCTCTCTTGGGAAATGTGTTTGCATTGAATTTTTGTACACACCATGTAAACTATTGGAGACAAGCTAGTAAAAAGGTACAGACCCAATGCAGAAGGTATTTCTGTGTTATTTAGAGCAGTGACTGCACAACAATTAAGATGTACATTGTTCTCAAGAACAAAAACCGTATCTAGCTGGGTGCATTTTGATCCCTCCCAGAGGCTGGTTCTGCTTCTCCATTAGGTTGTATTCAGAGATTGCTCACAGAGGGCGTATGGGCAGCTGAAGGGACTCTTGACTTTCAAGCTGCCACAGCCAGCAGAAAGACGTTCCTCTTTCCAGGCTGGCTGTGATGTGCGTCTGCAGGTTTGCACACGTCGTGTGAGCCAAGGTCGCCCCTGCAGTAGAGAGCAAGCTTGCAGTGAATTTAGCGTAGTTACAAGAAAGGTTGGTCGGGCTTAGTGTTCATCTCATTTAATTGCTGTAAAGTTAGCCCCCAGAAACAGCAGCAGCAAGGATCTGGCACCTACCTGCCTAGGCTTTGCAGAGCAACCAAGGACTGAATGAGCAGTCATAGCTGATACCCCTTTCACTCTCAGATGTTGTCTTTTGATGACAGGATTCAAGCATCCCGTTGGGGCCAGGTGAAGGTGTGGAAGAGGCTGAGGGGGTTGACTGGCATTGCACCAAGCCATAACTTTCCACGGGTTTCCTCTTCTTACTTTCTTTTATTCTGTAGGTATCTGATATGAGCTCTGAAATTTGGAGCCTCCAAGCACTCATGAGCTCTCGATGATGTTTGATTTTCCTGTTCAGCCTCTGGGATGCAGCTGCTATCAGAGACCTGAAGTTTTATCCCACTCTAATGTCATTTTTATGCCCTAGGGGGACAGCGGGGGACCACTGGTTTGCACCCATGGGAATACCATGAAGTGGTTTGCCATCGGTATCGTCAGCTGGGGAGAAGGTTGTGGAGAAAAGCAAAGCCCTGGGATCTACACCGCTGTTTACAGCTACCTTGGCTGGATCCAGGCAGAGACAGCCAGAGATGGGAAACCTTTTATCCCAGAAGGCATGGAAAATGCTGCAAATAACATTCAAATTCCTTCCAGTGCTAAGGCGCAGCTGAAGTTTCTTGAGTCTCCTCTCCTTTTGTTTATCTATTTTATAGCAATTAGATTACTCTAGAGAAGATTTTTCAAAACATAATAAAAGTCAGGACTATTGTGTTGTCCTTCTTTTGCCACTGAGCCATATGTTTTGTCTCGGGTCAGCCTGCTCCAGCTTACTGACATTGATACAGACGCCAAAACGAGAGATGCCATGGGGAGCAACGGAGAGGCCAGAGAAATTAAATGAGAGTGAGGACTCAGGAAAAAGTGGCTGTGATCCTCTGAAAAGCCTGTACTATCCACACCGGTGGTTTAGGTCAGGCACAGTTATCTGCTAAGCACAGAGCCCAGATGCAAGGTCAAGACGTGGCATCTGAAGGATTTACTCCCCTCAGAAAGCTGAAACTAGGAAATATTTTAGCTCATCCAACTGTGAATTAGCTTAGGTGTTGGCAGGAGAGCCTTGGGTAATATAGCTTACAGTGAATTATTAGGTGGGCTAATGTATCTTATACCTTGCACCTGGAGCAAGCTAAGAGCATGCTCAGGTGAGAAGTCAAGCTGCAGGAGCATGACTGCTTGTCAAATTCTTCACTATGTCCCTGTGCTAGAAACAAGGCAGGAAAGGCACTAGCTGGTGCTGGCCATCAACAGCAGGACTATAACACCGGTGTTTGAAAATGTAGCTTAATATAACCAGTCAGTCTTACTTATCTGGATTGCCAGTGCTGGGTTTTGTTCATTAGAGACATTAAAGCAAAATCTGGCTGGCTGGAGAGAGCTACTCTGAAAAGCTACAAAAGCCCCTTGGTTTGATAATAAGCCAAAATCTCTGAGTACAGGGGTTCTGAACCCCAAATAGGGAGTATCTGGCTGCTTTCTCTGTACTCAAACACAACCTGAATTCAAGCTCTTTTTCCTTTATCCTCCAGCCAGACAGGCTCTCTGTGCACTGTGCAGAGTGGCTGATAAATACCATGCAAACAAATGGCAAATAAAAAGCAAATAGCATTTTTTCTCTATGATAGAGGCCTATTACTTGCATTTCTGAGATGTCCAGTTCCCAGTGAAACCGGTCTGGTCCTTCATGCAACATCGCTCTACACTCTCCAGCAGCAAAGTGCGTTATGAAATGCTTTCTGGTTCTCACGGGGAGGTTGCTTTCTTGAAAGTGGTGGGGAAGGAGGCATGCAGCAAGGTCTCCTTCATGTCCCACCTTTGCAGAGGCGTAAAAGCACCTGTAATTTGCAACAATGATAAAACTCAGTGAATGTGCAATGGGATAGAACCTCACAAATTGGTTTTAATTACCTTGATACTTTCTGGCTAGCTGGTGGAGAAGCCTTGTAAATGAGAATTAATTCATCTGCCTTAAGCTAATGCAAACCCATCTTGGC